>NC_056725.1:507384454-507684454 GCF_019279795.1 Protopterus annectens | reverse complement strand
AGCAGCCAGTTCGAATTTTTACAATGGCTATAATGATCATTCTCTAATTTCCCATCAATGTATGCAATGTTTTTCTTAAGGGTGCCTTATGTTGAAAGCTCCCTTTCAAGCATCCTATAACTCCATGGAATCTGACCGTGGTTTCGCAGTCTTTGGTACTTCCTCCCTTTGAACCAGCAGCGACTTGCCATCTCAGATTTCTGTCATGGAAAACACTTTTTCTAGTGGCCATTACTTCTGCCAGGAGAGTTTCTGAGATTCAAGCATTATGTGCGAAACCCCCATATCTGATTTTTCATAAGGATAGGGTTTCATTAAGAACCAACCCTTCCTTTCTCCCTAGGGCGGTCTCAGAATCTAATATAAATCAAACTATCATCTTGTCCATTTTCTTCCCAAATTTCTGCAGTAAAGGTGAATATTGCTTGCATTTACTAGATGTTTACAGACAATTACATTTCTACCTCATCAGGACTAAAGAGTCTAGAAGATTGGACCAGTTATTTGTTTCCTTTTCAGGTCCAACTCTGGTAGAATCTGTTTCAAAAGTTACCTTGTCAGGATAGCTAAAGAGATTGTTACCTTCATTTATAATCATAACAACCACAAGTTATCTGCGCCTGTGACAGCGCATTCCATTAGATCAGTAGCCATGTCAGCTGTTTTCCACTGCAAGGCTTCCATAGATAAAATATGCACAGCCGCTACATGGGCTACTCCACATACCTTTATTATTCATTACAAATTGGATATGGTCTCCAGGGGAAGAGCATGCTTTGGCTCTATAGTTCTCAGGAATATCCTTCCATAAGGCCACCCAGGACCTAAAGTAGCTGGGGAATCTGTCCCACTAGTCAAGAGTGAATGAAGATTGACAACATCAGGTAAAGAAGTTATCTACTCACCATAACGTTCCATCTGTGCTATCTATGTTCATTCTTGTCATCACACCCCCCCCCTGCAGATTTCCTGGAGGATCGAACACTTGTTCTGGGAACCTATAGGTTTAACCTTGGACATGGCTTCTACCTTTTATATATGTTCTTCTAATATACTATTTAGCTGCAAATTCGATCTGAAGTAATGGAGAGAGAGAGGCGCATTGTGGGTAGAGTCATAGCTCAAGAGTTTATTGGCTGGTTATGGTGAGTACATAACTTCTTTTTTCATGAGATAGACTGATACTTCCAAAGGAAGTGGGTAGCTTAATGTCCATGATACAGAGTTATATTGTGAGGCTGTAAATTGAAGATTATATATTTTTGTCAGCTTCAAAGTGCAGTGCTAAATGGAAAAATCAAATCAAAAGTAACTTTATTGTCATTTAACCATACACAATGCTAGAATACAGTTGAACGAAATTTCGTTTCTCCAAAGCTCAACACCAAATATAACAGTTTAGCACATACTCGAAGCAGCACAAAACACACAATACAGCAGTGATTGAGCCATCCAAAGGCACATGAAGAGGAAACCGAACATGATTTCAAGTACTACAGCACTCAGTACTTCACACTGCCGTTCATTCCATCCTGCAACATACAAGCCCCATTTATTTTCTCTGCCATCCATCCGATGTCACAGACCTCAAAAACCACCGCTACCAGCAGTCCCGAACGACCACACCATTTACCATCTAACCCCAGTCCTTCCTTCTGACACCACCGATGCCCAATACCAGTCTATCTACCAACGACAACACAGATCCAGTCCAGTGACAGCAAAACAGATCTGGTCCCTTAAAAGCACACAGCCTCCACATCCTACATTCCATGTCCAATTTGGCTTACCACTGCGGCCTAACTTCTGTACTCAGCATTCCAGTGGAAGAAGGGAAAAAAACAAGCAAAAAAAATCCAACAAGGACTTCACAAACCGCATCGCTGTAGACAGCCACACACCCTAAAGACCATGGACCACCAGGTAAGGAATCATGAAGAAACTACACTTGCAAACACAAAAACAGCAAAAATGTGCATACGAGACCAGAGATGCCACTGCCGCACAGGGCGCCGCCATCTTGGCAGAATATAAAGTGGGGTTGTTGATGGTAAATGAGAGCAGATTTAACAGATGCTCTTTTTTGGATGCGTCATGCACAAAAGGTGTTAGCACCTTATGCTATTAGGCTCAGGTTATATAGAATCTCTTAGTAAGAGAAGAGGTCATGTATAAGTGTAGTTACTTTTATGAAGAGCTTGAAAATTTTGCATCATGGGGTGTTGCTCAAACTTGCTAAAAAAGCTCTTCCTCACCATGTGGTATAGAGGAGTAAAGTCATAACTATAGCCCAGATGACCCAAGTTCAAGTTAGATTAGGTGATGGAAGAATGGGGATGGGTGGCAGTGAGAAGCAGATTTCAGCTTTCCCATTCCAGGGGGAAGGGTTTGTTAATTCCCATTTGACCACTGCTCTGAGTGCAGGGGGAGGCTGTTGACCAGAAGGGTGTAGGCACAACTTGCTAAGCCTGTAACAGTGGCTGTCAGAAGGTATTTGTGGGAGTATTTGGGGTGGGGGGGTATTTGAGGACCCATGATGGTGCAGCTGCTACATCAAACACCAGCGGGAATGGAGTTAGGATTATAGGAAAAATGCCTCTGGCATACGTCTTTGGATGATGTGGGCCACTGATTAAAGGGAGCACATTTCACTTAGGGTTAAAAGGTATGAGCATTGTATGGGTCCCAGTCTGAGGGTAAGTCATAATCATCTAGCTAACAAGATGGGTGTCCTAACTATGGTCGAGGCCAGAAGGTATGGTTGCATTTTGGCCTCAGTCTGGGAGAGTAAGCCAGACTTAGCTGGATGGGGTGATGCGGGTGCTTATCTGTGCTTTAAGTAAGCAGATGGCTGGGTGTATAAGCAAGATGCACAAAACACACCTACCTGGATTATAAACCTTATGAATGGCTATATTCTCTGTACTTGGGGATACGTGGTATATGGAAGTGAATGGGCTTAAGTCCCATAGGGGGAGACCTGAAGCTTGGCAGGCACAGGGGCAAAAAGTACCTAGAAAAAAAGAATATTGATATTATTATAATATGAAAGAGATGTGTAATACTAAATTGGATGAGGCAATGTTATTTTTAATGGAGTTTGCTAAGAAGACAGTAACACAAAGGTAATCGTCAAGATCGGTACCAACACTGCAAGATGCGATACAGATACTGGATGGAAGTAGACAGTAGATAGTTATTTTCCAAAAAAATATATTCTTGTGCTAAATAGATGTGACAGGAAGATTACCATGGAGAATATTCAAGGAAAATATTGAAATTTCAACTGTTAATGTTTGTGATAATTTTGAGCAGGAGTTGTAGTCTGTTAAGTAATTGACTAGATGGGAGGCATATTGTTGTAACGACTGACCACTCCCATTGAAACATAAGAGCTGGACCCCACACCCTTTCGATATGCAATTTATTGTACATGCTCGGTATTTAAGTAGGTTTCTGTTTGTTTGTACCAAGATGAACTGAGGTGGGCTATCAGCCACAAATCTGAGCTGAGATACCAGATGACTAGAGGTGTCTGTGCTTCCAAAAAACATAAGTTGCCTATTTTTTGCTTATTCATACTATTTACTGCATTTTTTATTGCCTGCTGTGTACTTTTATACTGTATTTATATACTGTGTACTGAACTGCACTGTTGTACTGCAATTGTCTGCATTACTGTGCCTGCAAGACCCCCATTCAAGTCATAGCCAGTTGTAGATCGCTCTCAAAGGGTTGCGATGCCCACAAAGCCTACTTGACCAAACTGGAGACGATCCAAATTTTACCGAACACTCGGGTTATGGGAGATTTCAATTATCCCACCATCAACTTGGAAACCTATGCTAGCACAAAAGTTCCTTGACTTTGTCAGTTCAAATGCCTTGGAATAAATTGTCCTCAGTAAAATGTCAAATAGATGCACTGCCACAGCTATCAGCCACTCATTATTTAAATCTGACCACAAAACAGTCGTCTTTGACCTGTCACTAACACTAGAACTCATAAAGGGTGAAATCAGACTAAAAAACTTCACCAAGGCAAACTTGTACCCTCCTAGGCGAAGGTATAAATAGACTGTAAACTCTGATAGGATTATGGTTTAGAATTATCCTGGTGGGGGGTTTTGGCAACTTTGAATGTATAATTTAGAACCTGGTTGCTTATATCTTATGTAGAACAAGGGTTTCTTGTTTGAATTAGTAACTACTTCTTCTATACACAAGTGCTTAATGGCGATTTGGTGTGTGGGCCTCAAACACCATTAGGATTTAGTTGGATGTTTATACATGCAGAAAACATTAAATTCAGACAAATATTTTCAAGTATTGACATGAATGGATCTTTCTCGCAGTTTTGATTCCTGTTTGGGTTTCAACATTGTATATTCTTACTTATGAACATATAAGATGTGGTATTTTATTTCCGGTTTTCCGATATCCCTATAGTAAGTAGGGTTGTTGGAACAGTGTGGGGGTTTATACAGTAGATATCAATAGTACCTCTCTTGATTTGGACACACAACCAATCACATGTAATTATTTCCTAGCCATTGTCCTTGGGTCCTACTGCACTACTCTGGCAGTGCTTATTATTATTGATGTGATGTTCTCACAATTGGTTGATTGTATATCTGGTGACCACAGAGATACGTAGCACTACCGATTAACATTATTGTGAACGGGTATGTTCTTTTTCAACTAATTGTATAAGATTGGTAGGGGCTATTATTGTACTCTGTGGCAATGATTTGGAATATTGAGTGAGAATAGTGGAGGTACGTAGCACCACAGTAATTTAGGACATTTGATTTTGGTGTGTGGATTCATGTCCTTATACTCATGGAAACTTTTATGTGGTGGCTATTATTGCCCTCTGATATTGTTTTGAGTATACATTGAAAGGATACTCTAGCACTGCAGTGTTAGTGTTTGGATATTTATTTTTTGGTGTTTAATGATTTATTTATTGTGGGTGGGTTTGTGTGTCCGGTTAAAATGGGTACTAGGTTGAATACAACTCCCATTTTTTGGGAGTTTATTTCTTTGAAAGTAGTATTTTGGGAACATTTTATATATATATATATATATATATATATCACCACACAAATGACCCAAATCAGAAAACAAATTGTGAGCTGCCCTATTATAATAGAATGTATTTGTTGATGTTATATGAATTCCCGACTGGTTTAAACGAGACTCTGGTTCAGCGTGACATGAGCTTCATATTCTTTTTACATTTTAGCAGGCATTGGCGCTTTAAATTTGTACTCTATTATCAAGCATTTTAAATATTTTATGTATGCAAGTGAGTTATTTGAGTAGTTGTGTATGTAGAATATATAATTTCTGACTGGTTTAAATGAGACTCTGGTTTAGCGTGACATGAGCTTTATATTCTCTTTACTTTTTAGCAGGCATTGGCGCTTTAAATTTGTAATCTATTGCCAAATTGATTAATCAAACATTTTAAATATTTTATATATGTGAGTGAGTTGTTTGAGCAGTTGTGTTGATACGTCTGATGAAGCGGGAAAGCCCGTGAAAGCGCTTACGTTGTATGTCCTGTCTTGCTGTTGTTATACATTAAAATCAGCTATTTTTATATTGTTTCGTGGATTTATTTGAAGCTGATCTTCAGAGGACGTTTTTGAATTGTGGGTTGCATGCTGCTTTTCGCTGTTGGATTTTACACACATATATATATATATATATATATATATATATATATATATATATATATATATACACATCTACTGTTAGATCTACTGTTTCGGCACAAATTTTTGGGTATAATACAAACTTATTAGGTTGGTTGATACCATTAGTTTGTATGTAATTATGGAGCTCAGTCAGTTAAGTGTTTATCATCTGATCGAGATGATATTGGGGTATTTGGCTTGGGAATCCAGAATAGTACTCAGGATTCGACAGAACATGTTCAAACCAAGTCTAATTGTAGTGAGGTTTTTTTCAAATTGTCAAGGAGTATGAAATCTCTTAGGACCCTTGTTTGGCACCTTCGGCTCTTTAAAGGTTATATAGCTAGGAATATTTGTCCTAGAGGACTTTGTGTCAGGAGTCAGCCATTGGTGCCCTTTGTGGACCAGGAATTAGAGCAACCGTGGTTATCTGTACAACAACATGCCTCTATGGGCTTTGTTGAAGCTTTAGCCTCATATTATGATCGTTGTATAGACAGTGGTTTGGTTGAGGTCACTCAATTATGTGAGGAGACCAAACAATTTGAAGGACAAGCTAGTTATCAGATATGCCTCCAACAACTGGGCCAAGAGCTATTGTCCTTGGAGAAACAACTAAAAGAGAGGAAGCTACATAAGTTTAATAGGGATCAGGTAGATTATGAATGTGGCAGGCCCTTTGGACCACAAAAGAATGAGAAATTCACTACCATGGGATCCAATTTGAACAAAATGAAGCGACCCAGTTCCATACTAAGGAAATCTACCTCTTCCTTTGGGGGGAGGTCAGGGGAGGAATCTTTCTCCATGACAGACTCTGAGGCATCACATAGCTTGGCCTCACCCACGCACAACCGCAGCAATACAGATACCCCTTTAGTGTCAGAAAACATTTGAGTAGGACGCAAACATCATAGACATACCCAATGTGGAGACCATATTACAAATGATGAGCAAAAAATAAATGATTGTAATGTGCTTAACATTTCTTCATGTGTCTTAACTACTCAAAATGACCTATTGAATAAAGGTCTCAATTTTGTTCCTGCATTTTTTGTAACTGGGGATGATTTTGTCTCTGACGTTCATTCATTTTGTCGTGCATTAAACTTTAAATTATTTTTTGATAAAGAGGTTAATGTCCCAGTTGATCAACCTTTTTATTTTCAAAAATCTAGCTTTATGCCGCCAATGCAGCCTATCGTTCAACTATTTTTAAATCAAGTAGTTAAGGATTTACATGTACATCATACTGATGCACAACCAAAGCCATATAACCTCCCTAAGCAACAACAATCAGCTTTACATGAACTTAGATCTAACACGAACATGGTTATTTTAGCCGCTGATAAAGGGGGAGCAGTTGTGGTGATGGACTGGGAGAAATATGATATTGAGGCTCACAGACAACTTAGTAATCGACTACATTATATCCGACAAGAGTATTTAAACATCAGATTGACTCTTTTATCAAATTGGCTGTAGAGGAAGGTATTATGTCTCAAACTACCTCTAAACATCTTATGGTATCTGATCCCAAAAGATAATACTTTTATCTTCTACTGAAGATTCATAAATCTCTATCGGATCCTCCTGGGAGACCTATCGGGCATGGGCTCATTAACAGAACCATTGTCTGTGTTCCTGACTCAATATTTACGCCCATTACTTAAACATGTTAGAGCCTGAATCCAGAATACAACTGAATTTCTGCGGATTATAGCTGATACCCAAATAGAACCAGATTGGTTCTTATGTACATTAGATGTGTTAGGGCTCTCTATACCAATATTCCTCACTGGGTGGGAATTCTTGTCATTCAATATTGGTTAGAGATTTCGGAGCTTTGTCCACCTGGATTTAATACATTTTTGATTGGGGTCACAGAACATGTGCTAACCATAAATGTCTTTTATTATCGGGACAATTGCTTCTGGCAGTCACAGGGGACAGCAATGGGGGCATCTTTTGCCCCCATTTAAGCTGATTTATTCATGGCGTATATAGAGCAACTGATTTATGATTCCCTACGTAATCTGTACCTGCCTGAAATGGGCATCTGACGTTGTTACCTTGACAACTGTTGGTTAGTTTGGAAGGGCGATGCTGTATATTTACAGGAGTTTATGGATTACATCAATCATAATAAGTGGAGAATATAGTTCACATGTAATTATGACAGAAACCGGATTACATTTTTAGATGTATTGGTAACAAGGAATTCAGATCATACCCTGAATACTGAGGTGTTCGGTAAATATCCTGAATATAACTCCATATTACATGCATCCAGCCTTCATCCACTCCATGTTATACGAAACATACCGAAATCTCAATTTTTGAGAAGTAAACGGATTTGTTTGGACTCAGGTACACATGAACACTGTAGGAAGAATATGGTTAACAGATTTATGCGTTGGCGGTATAAGCCATGGACAGTCACTATGGCTTGCCATGATGCATCATCCAGGGACAGGACAGAATTGATGGCATATAGGGACAAAACCAGTAATGATTTATCTCAGATCAGGCTGATTACAACTTATGGATGTAATACCCATATGTTTTGTGAGGTTATCCAGCGTAATTGGAATATTCTTATGTCTGATGATAGAGTTGCCAACATGCTTCATGAAAGGTGTTTTTTGTTATAGGAAGGGCAAAACTTTAGGCTCATACTTTAATCACTATAAATATGGGTTGGATAACCCCCCTTCACCCAAACAGGCAACCTTAACAGGAGGATTTCTTCATGGGTGTTTTTCATGTGGACATTGCTTCCATTGTGTCAGGATAAATAAAACGAAATACTTTAGCAACTGTAACACGGGCAGGGTTTTTGATATTAGATTTTTTTTTTGCAAATTGCACTACTGATTTGGGTCATCTATCTAGCCACCTGCTCGTATTCTCCTTTTTATGTGGGCCAGACATCAAGACCAGTTAAGTATCGCATTGGTGAACATTTGAGCGATATTAAACATAAAAAAATCACTAATGCCCGTTATAAGCATGTTATGCATTCATCTGCTTCTTTTAGCTTTACTATTATTGATATTATTAGGGGTAATAGAGGTAACCAGATTGGCTGGCATACTATCCTTAATCAAAAAGAGAAAAGATGGATAATTAGATTAGGTGGATTATTTCCACCAGGACTCAATGAGCAATTGTGACCAGCCAGTCAATTTGTGTTGCTGTTCTTACCATTTCTGTATAATATGGCTACTTGTGGTTATTTACACTGATGAAGGCATAGTTTGGATTGTCTTTTGCCATATTTAGAATAAATGTTTGTTCTCACATCACTTTTGTGCTGGCTACTTTCTTTTTGATGAAGGTATAAATGGATTTCAAGCCCCACCCTAAACTGGAAGTGGTAACTACGCTGAAGCTTACACTAAAGCCCTGTACAAATCACTTGCATAAGTGTAGAAACTCAGATGAATCAGAAAGGATCAAAGCTAGAGCCCCAGGTAAAAACAAGCTGCCATGGTGGACATCCAGCATCGACAAACTTTACAATAAATGCAAAAAGTTGCTGTCCAGGAAAAGAAAGACAAGGCCCCAACAAAGGTGTAAAGCACCCTCAGCCTCAACAGGCAAATAAGACAACTTGTCAAATTCACTAAGGGCTCCTCCAAGACAAACTTAGCAAGTATAGCCAGAGATAACCATAAGTTCTTTTACAGTTACATAGCCTGAAAGGTAGGACCCAAGCATGTGCAGAACTAATGACCAATGGTATCACACACACTGACCCTACAGAGATAAAAATCCTGCTAGCTGATAGGTTTGATGAAAATTCCACTCCCTTATCCCCTCCTAACTTATCACAACCCCCCCCCCACCCTATATATCTGAATAGCAGGTCCTCAAAGCCTTGTCCAAGACAAAAAAGACAGCCTCTTTGGGGCCAGACGACATCCCAAACACAGCCTGTATGGGGCCAGATGACATCCCCGGCTGTCTTGTAAACAGGCTAAAACATGAACTAGCATCACCATTAAGTCCCCCTTTTCTGTCATAGCCTAACCACAGGCTTTGTTCCTGCAGAATGGAGAACAGCAACAGTTATTTCCCTCCTCACAGGTGGCCTAGCAACATACCTGGGGAATTAGACCCATAAGCCTGACCAGCTTCATCTGTAAGGCCATAGAACATGTCACTATGGACCTCATAAATAAAGACATAGGCAACCTCCAAACCCTGGATTCCACCCATTTCGGCTTCGTCAAGGGCAAATCTTGCCTGTTAAATCTGGTGGACTTCTTTGAAAATGTGACCAGGGTCATTGTCAAGGGCAAATCTGTGCACACAGCATACCTCGACATGGCAAAGGCTTTCGACACAATCCAACATTCAGGCATTACCGATGAACTTAAACTGAATGTAACCCCCTTTGTTGTAAGATGGGTTGACAGCTGGCACACAAATCGGACACAGACTATCAAAAATGGGTGACTCCACATCAACCAGCAGACCTGTTACCAGCGGGGTGCCACAGGGGTCAGTGCTTTGCCCCCCCCACTGTTTGGTATATACCTCTCAGAAGTTCAAGTCAAAAGTAAGGGGTTGTGGCTGACCAAGTTTGCAGAAGACTTCAAACTAGGTGTAATCATGGAATCCCCAAATGATAATCAGTATACTTCAGGAGGGTCTCACGCAGACCAACGACTGGTGTATTACTCACAGTCTCAATTTGAATGCAAAGAAATGCATCATCATTCCCTTTGGCGCTATCAAATAAACAACCATACCCTAAGTACCCATGAAGTGGTGAGGGGCCTGGGATCACAAGTTGAGTGCAACCTCAACTTAGACCACCATGTAGCTACTGTAGTAAACAAGGCTTTCTATATAGCACCCTTGATTAGTAAAGGCATTGCCTCAGTAGGAAACAAGGTTATATAATCCTCCTATACTCAGCACTAATCCAGCCCAAAATTGAGTATAACACCCCATTTGGTATGTACTGTACAAAGCTCCTGCAGCAACTGGAGAGACCTCAAAGGTTTCTAACAAAGATGGTCAAGGGGCTGCAGCATGTGCCTTAAGAAAATATACTAAAGACCCTGTCACTATACTTCATGTCATATAGACTTCTTAGGGAAGACTTATGCCTGGCCTACAGGGCAATCCAAGACCCAAACCTAATGAATTTGTTGCACATCAGTAAATCAAACAGGACTAGGGCTTACCCATTCCAGGGACCTAAATATGGCCTGCTACTTAAATAGAACGTGCTGGAGGGAAAGATTTATTTCCCAGCAACTGCCACTTCTATGGAACAGGCTAACAATTCACATGAAACAGAGCACCTTTATGACACTGTTCAAGAGGAACCTGAACAAGTGGATGGGGAACCATAAATTCTTACTGGGGTAGCACCCACAACCCTCCTGGACATGGGCAGTCATCAGTAAATGCAATCTTGGGTATTGACTACCATTTTCATATTACATTGGGATGAAATGGCCAGGCTTAAAATGACCTCCGGGTCGATATCGTAGTAATCTCCTATGATCCTATGCATGCATTGTTCCTACAATTTACATTAATTTCTATGTAATTTGCTCATTCCTTTTTCTAAAGATCCCTCTTCCAGTTATTTTATCTCTTTCATAAAGTTCAGTACTTCATATACAGTTGGTTTAGACTTTGATTTCAGTTTTCTTCTAATTGCTTTTTTGGCAGTCAACAGAATTAAACTTAGTAAGGTGTTACTAGAGCTAGGCAACACAGATCCTGTCCCAACTCAAACGAATCATTCCTTAATTACACTCATTTGCTCACCCAATATTTCTAACAGAGTACTCTGCAGAAAATTTAAAAAATCTATCAACTCATTATCCTCCCAAATCATATGTTCCCAGTTACCTTTTTTTCCCCCCATCACGCCTCCAGCATTTGTTGTCTACCTGAGGAAAAAATTCTTCGAAGTCTGCTTGCAGTATAAAAATACATATGGAATCATTTGCAAGCAAAGATCCTAAACCTTCTGAACTTTGTGGCATACTTGGGAGCCTTACATATGTCCTCCCTTTGTTCTCTTGTAAATTGCTTTTCCATTCTCTCTTACTAATATTTTCTAACTTCCTCTGATTGATTCTTAGAGTCATCATGCAACATTGTGTATGCCCTGCTAATTATCCCTTTTTAACAGCAGTTTATCTTCCAATTTCAACTAAAAACTCTACAAGAACAGGTCTTTCACTTAAGATTACCCTACCCCCTTCACTTTACCTGTACTCTGATATCAATCCCTAGAAGGGAAGGCAGTTTCTAGGCTGCAGTCCATATGATGTCTTGGCCTCATCTCACTCTATTACCTTTCCCTCTCTAGTTATTTTCTCCCAATACCTTGGTTCTTTTGCCAGTTTTTCTGCAGTAAATTGCACCCCCCCTCTTGCCTATTTTATGTACACCTATTTGCAGTCATCTCTATTAGGGAGGGTGGCCTAATGGTTAAGGCGTTTGCCTTACAAACGCAAGGTGCAGGGTTTGAGTCTCCCAAGGGATAATTGGCTAAGCTTAAAATGGCTCGCAAGGGCAGCTAGCTTAGTACTAATCTATGAACCTATGAACTTATTAGAATTTTTCTCCATTCTCGTGCTGACCTAGTTTTTATAATAGTTTCCGCTACTTTATGCATATAACATTCTGTATGGTTGTAATTGTTCTCTTTGAGGATCTGCATCCAAAACCCAACTTTCTTTATTTTTTTAACCCCCCCCCCATACTTCATCATCATCCCTTTCCATTTTGAAATATAACCTTCTGCTTGTATTATGTATATGAAGCTTAAATGTGTAGCTGTAAACTATCCTTCAAGTCAGGTAATCCTAAACCATCTTGCTTTATTGGAAGTATGAACTTATCCCAGTTAATTCTTGCCCTCTTCCCCTCATAGGTTAATTCCTTCTACTCTTTATTATTATTCACAACTTCTCTGGTTAATAAAAATATGCCTGACAGGTATATAAAACCAGTTGGACTGAAAACATTTTCACCACTTGTATTTTGCTATGCATATCCATAAACAAGAGCTTTCAGTTTCTCATTTTTTTGTATTATCTTTCATTTAGTCTCTTCCCACTTATCCTTATATAACAGAAGACTTTTTAACCCAACTCTTAAATACTTCATCTTGTGTCTTATTAAATATGGGTACTGAACTAATTTGTCCCAGAGTACATAATTTAGAGCTGTAGCCTTTGTTTTATCTTCATTCATTTTTAACACGAAAAGACTTGAAACTATCTTAAAATGTTCCACAACATTTAGATATCATTTTCTAGATTTATCAGATTCAAAGTAATGTCATCTGCAAATAAAGGCGACTTTTCTTGATTACTATACCAGTTATATCCCCGAATTTCTGAGTCCCTTATTTTCTTTCCCTGTATTTTTAAAGATAAAGCAAATAACAAAGGGAAAGATCCCCCTGCCTGGTAACTCTGTTAAAGCTCAACTTATCAGAGAGGAGTCCTCCCAGTTTAATTCTTGCTTTTGATCCTTCATATATCCTCCTAATTAACCTTATGGTATCAGGGAATGCAAATGCTTCCATTGATCCATATCTATGAATCTTGGCAACACCTTTGCCATTATTTTAGTTAGTATAGACATAAATGCTTTATAATTATTATTCAGAATTGAAATGGGTGTATATGAAGCTGGATCTGGCAAATCTTTATCATCTTTAGGTTATACAGTCACCACAGCTTTCTTCCAAGCTGCTGGTGCTTCCCCTCCTTATTTAGATAATGTTAAATAGAATCTTCCAGATTTTTATCAGTTTCTTACCTCCTAACTTCCAAATATCCACAGGAATATCATCTGTACCTGGAGACTTTCCTGAAGATTTGATTATATATAAGTTTATCGCATCTCCTCCTATTTTAACTGTTAGTTATTGAGCCTCATCTGCCAGTAACTGTGGCATAATTAAGTCTTCCATAAATATTTCCATTTGTGCTCTTTATTTCCATATTTCACTGACTTATTCAGATTTTCCTAAAATTTCTGAAATATCTCTAATACCTCTGCAAAATTTCTGGTTATTTTTCTTGTTATAGGCTATGTACATTTTGCGACAACCCTTTCTACATTGTCCCTTAAGTCATTATACTAAAAGATTTTGTACTCTGGGGTTATCAAAAATAGTTGATTAACAGCAGTCATTCTAAAAGCATGCATATTATCCAGAATATTCCATTATTTTCTGTTTAGCACTCTGCATTTGCACCTCTACTTTTCTGTCATATTCCCCTTATTCTGCAATACATTAACCTTTGTCAGCTTCTCTATTTTATTTTCTATTGCATCTTAACTATATCTTTTATTTCCACTCTATTTTAAAACTTTATTTTCATTTTATCCCACATACTAGCTATAATTTCTGAAGATATTTCTATCTTTCCTAATAACTTTTGAATGATTTCTACCACCAGTCATTAAATGAACCTTTTTATTAGGTAGGAGGAAAAAGCACCATTGTTTCATTTTTTACTTCATTATCCTGCATTTTTTATCTTGTTTTTTATCCGTGCATGATCTGAAATAGTTATTGGCACTATGTTGAAGCTTTCAATTAAATGAACATGTTTCTGTGAAATATAATTTCTTTCTAGTCTATCCCAGTTACTGTATCTTGGGGAATAATATGTAAATTATATTTGAGTTCATACTACTGAATTCAGATCTTCCATACCAAATATATTCATACATTTCTTCAGAAATCTTCCATCTTTTCTTATCCCTTGATATATCCTGATTGCAAATCAAGTTCCAGGTGGGTAATATTCCCTGCTAAAAGCCAATTATTTCTAAACAAAATACTTAAGTACCATAATAGCAGTTTTTGGTGGAATATAAATACATGGCAGCTTAATCCTCCTCCCTTGCAAGTAGTCCCATACAATAATAAATATGTCATTATTGTCTTTTTCCCTCACTTGTCACTATAGGAGCCCCCCTGGCAATTAGTATGATTAGTCCCCTTTTTGTGTGTCCCTGGAATCTTTTCTTTGTCAAACTCCACATACTTATTTCTTTCCAAATGTGTCTCTTGCAGTAATGCTATTTGCACTGTACTCTTAATATAATTCAGTAGCCTTTCCTTTTTGTCTGTATCTGGAAGGCCATTTATGTTCCAAGATATTATGAATAGTGCAGCTATCATGATAAGTAGCTGTTGTTCCCATGTATGTACTTGTCAGTTTTTTTGAATATGTATTTCCATCTCTTGTGGATGCATATACAAATGTTTGGCAGGCTGATCTTTTATACAGTTATTTCTTATCTCATTTTGAACCTGTCATATTTTTGACGACTTTGTTTTAATGAAAACCTTCCAACAAAAACTAAATACATTTTCAAAGCAAATGCACAAACTATGTACATATTCAGAAATGAAGTTTAACCCTCCAGGTAGGAATAATTGCCTCAAATTGACAGTTGTACCCACAGGCATTACCTAATCTAAAATTAATGTTGTCTAGTGCATGCTACCGCCTGTGTTCATACTTAGATTGCTATCCGTTATAATCTCTATCCCCTTCCCAGATGTGAAAAACAGCTTGTATGCATTCAGAAAACATTAACTTTTAGCCCTAAGAAAAAGTGCATAGGCTACCTTTAAATAAAATAAAATTTTGTACTGTTCTATTAAATGCATTAAAACAGTAAAAATGTGTTAAAGTAGTAAGGCTGTTAGAGGGGCTGCTGTCTGTTATTCACTTCCCATAATTTCAAACTTTATTTTTCACTGAACTGTTTGCCATTGTACCGTAAAATGTAGCATTTCCCTCAGCAAAGAATCCTCTGAACTCTGAAGATTAATTGTTTGCAGCTGCAGAAAGCTTGCCTCCTTGTAAATGTAGTCAGGAATGAATCTTTGTAAATGTCACTTAGAACAGAATGTGTAGCTGCTTTAGCAGCAGACTTCTTAACACCCCACTGAATATTTGCTAAGGAAACAAAAAACAAGCTAATATCTTTGCAGATGTAAGAAACTTAACATTTTGTTGTGGCTTTCAGCATTGTCTTATTTTTCTAGCGCACTTGGTTACAAAAAAACTTGTTTATAGCTTAAGCCAAAGGCATTAATCTAGACATTCACCTTTGTAAAATAAGAGAAATGTCTTAATTCCTCATATAATCGATGCACTTTTATAGTCCAGTCCTCCCCAGCAGTCCAAGCTCACAGCATGTTAACATTAACCTTGCTTTTGTTCAACCTTTCTTCTTTTGTTTTACTGTAAATCATATAGTTACAACTAAAAAAGTACTTTGCTTACTTTAATGTATTTAATACATGCAACAGTCACTGGAGAGAGACTCCCACATTTCAAATACCCCTGACTATATAAAACTCCTTTGTATATAGATTGCAGTTTATATCATGAAATAGTTTTACAG
Source organism: Protopterus annectens (assembly GCF_019279795.1). NCBI lineage: Eukaryota > Metazoa > Chordata > Ceratodontiformes > Protopteridae > Protopterus > Protopterus annectens. The sequence continues at coordinate 507,668,325 of NC_056725.1, read as the reverse complement.
TTACTAATAAGAACAAAAATTGTTTTACTTACTTTCCCTTTTAGTGTCCTCCTAAACATTATTAGCATAAAGTGGGGTATAGGCTTTACAGCCGACAAAATTGAGAGCTAAGCTATAATTATAGTTATATATTTTGCTCTTATTTTATACGTTGAGGCTCTAGGGGTTGTGTTGTTGCATCAGTGTTTTTTAATTGTTTTTAAACACATTTTTAGATGCATTTAGGATATTTTATTACATTGAATTCCATGGATGTTCACTGCAAGAATGTGTTATTCATATATGTTTTATATACTCACATTTATTAATGGCAGACAACTTTAAATTGTTAATGATGTAAATGTATAGCTTATATATGTATTTATGGGTGTCATTCTTATGAAGTCTCCATTGCGGGACAAAAGCACTTAATGTTTGACACTTTTTCTTGTTTGAGATTATTTTTATTTTGTGTGGAGATTAAAAATGTATTTTTTTCAACTCTGGTGGTTTTGCCTGGTTTTAGCACTCTTTTTGGTAATCTGAATAGCTAGTTAAAGCTTCTTCCATTTTCCAGCCTTTTGTTAATTGAGTGGATATAGTCCTTCAGTGTTTAATTTATTTTAATCATCTCTGAGTACATTGATTTATGTTTTCTTCTAAATTACTGGAAAGCCACCCCTTGTACCAAAGCTGAAGCTTAAACTGCTTTTTGTTGAACAGCTGCAGGATTTTTCCCAGCCAGTATTTTTTCTTCACCTTTTCTCGTTGATTTTCTTTCATGTTTTCTAAATTTCTTTGCTGGCATCCACACAGTGCACTTACTGGCCAGTAACTGAATTTTACTGATGCTGACAATATCACTGGCATTTATTTTTCAGTTTCTTTTTTCACAATGGGAGAGCCAAAATTAAGCTGTTAATCAGTGTACAGTGTCTTGGAAGTCATCTTGCCGAGCTCTTAATGAAGCTGGCAGAATCCATTACAGAAAATGGCATTTTGCAGAGATGTGTAGAAGCAAAAACCATTTGCTTGGAATGTAATTTACATGTTGTTGAACAGAAATATAAAAATGAATTCTCTGTTTACTTTTGAAGTGAAAAGACTTGTTACTGGAAGTCCGAGACTGCATCAAAGACCATGAAACATGGGTGCAAGCTCTATTGTTGGAAAGAAGCAACTAAAATGAATGACCATAATACAGAACTTAAGCTGATACTTTTAAAACTTTTGTTAGCCTGGCATCTAAGGAAGCATTTTGCACATTGTTAAACTTTTGTGACCACTGGATGTAACCATTAGGGCTGAAAATGGTTACACATAAATACTACCTTAAAATGTTTAGTCTTTTTTAAGATAGTCACACCTAAATGAATTCTCTTAATATTTTGGACAGTATGGTTTGTGGGAAGCCATGAATGGTAAACAAATAATTCACAATGTGAAAATAAAGACTGCATGCATTCAAAATTGCAGAGGCCATATGCATTACCTTAGGAATGATATTGTATGATTTATTCACATTTGAAGCCTTGCCAGGAGTATATTCCATACAAATAACACATCTTGATGTGCTAGTAGTAGTTGCTTTATGAAGGGGACTTGTAGCACTCAGAAGTAGAGTAGAACTGAATTGTATGAAAAACTAGGTATGATCAAGAAGCAGTCAGAGGCAACAGAATGGGTGATCAGAATGGTTACTGGTATAAGATTTATATTTGTATTAATCCACAAGACTTGAATAAAGTGAGAGAGGGCGAGAGTTATCCTTTGCTTGCAGCTGAAGTGGTGTCATGAATGCAACACAAGTTTTTCTCAGTATTGCATGTAGAAACTAGGTATAAATCCCTATGTCACAAGATGGGTTGCCAACTGGCTCACTGACAGAACCCACACTGTGAAAGTAGCAGACTCCAAATCCAGCTTCAGACCAGTGACAAGTGGAGTACCACAGGGTTCAGTCCTGGGTCCTCTCCTGTTTGGTATCTACTTCTCTGAAGTACAGGCCAACACAGAAAGTCTTTGGCTAACTAAGTTTGCAGATGACTGCAAACTAGGAGCCATACTCAAAACTCCAAAAGATGTGGACATCCTACAAAAGGGCCTTGCTGAGACAGATGCCTGGTGTCAAAGCCATGGCCTCAAGCTCAATGCCAAAAAGTGCATTGTCATTCCTTTTGGTAAAAACTCAGTACCCATGAACTACCACATAGGTGATAGTCTACTTAACACCGAAAGTGTGATGAGACCTTGGGACACAGGTGGACAGTAGTCTCTCCTTTGATAATCACATTGCCATAGTAGTCAGGAAATCCTTCTATGTGGCACACCTCATCACAAAAGGTTTCTCATCCAGGAAAAAAGAGGTCATTGTTCCGTCTACTCGTCACTCATTAGACCCATTATAGAGTACAATGCCCCTTTTGGTATGTACCTCACAAGACATCTACAACAACTGGAAAGGCCACAGAAATACCTCACAAAGAGGATTACCGGCCTCAAAGAGATGCCCTATGCAGACAGTCTCAAAAAACTGCAGCTTTACTCCGTTGCATATCGCCTACTCAGAGGCGATCTCTGCCTAACACACAAAGCTATGTCAAACCCAGAGCTTTTAGACATGCTCCACTTAAAGAAATCCCAATCCCTATGAGCTACATGCTCTAGGGACCTAAACCTCGTCACCACAATAAACAGAACATGCTGGAGGGATAGATTCCTGTCCCAGAGACTTCCCACACTCTGGAACAAACTACCTATCTATATCAAACAAAGCTCCTCATTAGCACTGTTCAAGAAAAATCTTGATGATTGGATGGGAGATAGGAAATTCACCCTGGGGATCACTTCTGTGGCTCTGCTCGACAGTGGCACAGGAAGATAATTTTATTGGATGGCGAAAGCCAGGGTACCTTTGGCTAGGCTTATATAGGCCCTAGGGCCAATAGCCTAGTACCTACCTATGAACCTATGACCCTGGGTTCTGCTAGCTAGTTAGTCCAAGAAAGTTTCAAATTGTTTTACTACCCCATTAGGAAGGCATGGGCTCCTTAGATTTCTGTTTGCTGTTTCTTGAATGCCAGAAGTATTCCGAAGAAATGAAGTCCATGTAATTGAAAGCATGGAAGCTGTTGTAAACATAATAGTATACTAATCTGCAGTCAAATACAAGAGCATGACAAGGGAGTGATATAGCTGCTCAATAGATTAAGGCAGCATAATTTCTTGATAATACGAGGTAGAAAGATCTCAACTTGGTTTTCTGTGGGCAGTCATTCTTCAGCTGCTCCATGTCTCATTCTTAATCAAAGTTATTATTTCCTCATAAAGTGTGGTTACTGTGTAGTTAAGAGTGAGCTTAATTTGTACAGATAATTTAAAGTTTGATGAAGAACTATGTATACTTGAGGTTTTGTTGTGTATCATCAGTCCACATGATCACTCTGAAGATGGATGTTGTTAGCACAGTTGCTTCAACATTTGTAGCAGCAGTGTAGCTATCATTGAGAAGCTGGAGAATGAAATACTATCTTTACAAGATGTTGTGATAGAGGATAAATGAGTGGAATATCCTCATTGTTGTCTGGATAATCATGGACTCCTGTTTTTTATTGAGCTTTAACAATTTTCAGATGTTTTGCTTGATGAAAGTGAGTAAGTTAATGGTATTCTGGGATTTTTGTTCAGTGTTAAGCAGTATTCTACTGTCTTATTATTGCAATAAAGAAGCTTTGTAATTATTCATAGGAGTTTGTCTTGCTTTTCTGAGAAATATTACATGAGAATTTGAAATGTTTCTGATGATATGTTACAGAGAACATTCCTGAAACAAGACTTCCCATATTAAGATGGTAGTAACTGTTAATTTTTTGTTCATCCAAAAGAACTAGGTGGCAGAGCAATGCTATTTTGAAGCTGGATAGGTAGGGTTTGTTGCCTCAGAATTATGACTTGTGGTGAATGCATTTTATTCTGTGAAATTATTTAGATGAGTTTGATCTTACATCCTTTAACAAATACTTGCTTTCCCACTTAGCGATTGTGGTACTGGGCTACAAATTAAATGATTGAGCTTACTTAATATAGTAGACATGTTATGGTAAATAAAAATAAGATGATGACGGATTGATGGATGGTGCCTCCCCAGGAAATACTCCCTCCTTGAATTTTTTGTCAGTGGGTTTTCAACCTGTATCTTTTGGAGACTGCTTAAGTTACATGCATATTTCTGTTTGTATAGTCAAAAAGGATAATTTTTCCCATTAATTGGAAGTAAGCTGTGGATAGGCACATCATTGAGGGAGTTTAGATTTTTGGCAGGAAGACATGGTTTATAATCGTATTTTGGGAAGAGGTTCTTACAGAGACAGTTCTTATCAAGGGTCTGGTTATAGCAGAAATTTGAATTAATACTGCAGGTGTCCATGGACGTTGTAGGCAGATATTAGTATAATATGAGAGTGGTTTTAAGCTTTTGGTTTTATGAATATGCTTATCAGCAGAGAAGTGTATTTGGTTACTTGGTAATTTGAGGTAGGTGAAGTCTGGAATATGTACTCTGCTGTAGATAAGAGTTTTTCTTATGTGTGCAAGCTGTTCTAGGGAAATTATTATAGTTTGAAACTGTAAAGCGTTTGTCTGTGAGTGGCTGAATAAAGTAAGAGGCTGGATAATATGACAATTATTTTTCGTTGGTTATTTTCTCAACCTGATGATACATATCTTGATAGAATGGTGCTTGAAGCTAATTCTGATAAGATGAGTGGAACATTTGGTGTGGTGTTGATATGTTAAAAAATAATTTGAATGCTTCCTCATGTCACATTTTGCTTGTGTGAGGTTTGGATTCCAGTTGTAAGAGATGATACATGTGTGTCAGTAATACGTTTGAGTACTCCTAATGGTTTCTCTTAATTGAAAATTGATTTCTTCCTGTTTGTTTTGAATGAGGGTAGCCACGGAGGAGAGCAGTTAGCGTTGTCTCACACCAAGAGGTTCTCCGGTTCGATTCTCAGCTGGGGTGCCTTCTGTGCAGAGTCTGCATGCCCTGTCTGCTGTCATGTGGGTTTCCTCCAGGTGCTCCAATTTCCTCCAACATTCTAAAGACACGCAGCCGGTGGATTGGACACACTAAATTAGCTGTAAGATAGAGTGTGTGCACGAGTGAGTGGTACAAATGAACTACCACGGCAGGGCTAGCCACCTGGCGGTGTAAACCTTGGCTTGAGATGATTGTCACTGCTGAAGCGACACCCTGACTCCATATGCAGAAATGGAAAAAAGGTTGAGGATGGATGGATTCTGGAAATTGGGTTCTGAAAATTTCAAAGCACTGATGGTTCTAACAGGTGGTATTTTTGGCTTTGGAAGGGATATTATGACCTTGTATTTTCTGTCTCTAGTTGGGGGACTACACTTCAGCTCCTACCTTAATTGGAAAATTGAGCTGTCTGCTGCCTAGGTGGAAGTTGAATGTTGGTTCATTTGTGAGTCAAGATTGAAGTTCCGAATGTGGTAACCTGTTGAAGAATGACTTAGTTTGACTCATTTGGTACCACAGAATGAAGTGTTTGAAAAAAAATGTATATGGAATTGCTGTGGATTGAGAAGCACCCCTTGATTTAGGATGTGCATGTATATTTGTTGATTAACTTTCTTGGTACCTGGTTGCAGCCAAACAGGGAAAGCATTTATTTGCTAACATGCTTTCTGTTCTGTTGTATTAATGACTAAACAATGCGCTAATATGTTCATAGGTAGGTACTAGGCTACTGGCTCAATGGCCTAAGTAAGCCTAGCCAACAAGATTCCCTGGCTTACACCACCCAAGACAATTATTTATATATATAATGCCACATTGTTGATGGGGAAGAGGAATCCATTCTCTTGTGGTACTGCTGAGACTTACTTTAATGTAGTCCATTTTGCAAGATGCTTGAATTTATGATGGTTTAAGAAGTATTTTCTTTGTTATCCAGCATGCTTAGTTCAGCTGTATTATTGAACTAATGTGTTAGATATATATATTGAGCTGTTCAAAGGACTTGCTGGACAATTACTATGAATATGTTTTAGTGCAGTATGTCTAAGCTCGATCAAGTAAAAATTATACTTTAGTGAGAGCATTGCTATTATATGTTCTTGATGTCTAATTATGAGATGGCAGGATTGCGGGTCTGGGGGCAAGTCGGTAAATGTGGTATGAGCCTAGGATAAAATATATTTTGTGCAAATAGCTAAGGCCAGAGGCTTCTAGGAATGGTGACGCATCCTCTTTCAAAAGTTGTACATTATATGTCAGAGATTGCTATGCCTGTGAGAAAGTTTTTAGAGCAGGATGTAGCATGGGAATGGAGATGTGAACAAGGCAAAGAGGTTTGAAATACTTAAGAAACTAGTCATGACATTCCAATTTTAAATTACTGTGATGTGAATAAGCCAGTTGTGTTGCAAGTAGATGCCAATCAGAATGGTATAGGTGCTGTGATCCTCCAAGATAACTGACCAGTTGCCTGTAGGTCAAGAACAACTACAGATGCACAAAAGTGATGTGTTAAGCTAGAAAAGGAATTGTTAGCTATAGTGTGTATATGTAATAAATTGCATGAATGTTTTTGACAAGTTGTTTAAGTCGAAACCAATCACAAACACTTGCAGAAGGTATTACTTAGTCTGTAGAAGTATGATCTAGAAGTGATGTACAGACCAGGCGAAGTACTGTACATGACGGTGCTTGAGAGGATGCACAAGGCACGTCTGGGAAAGTCAAGTGGAAACACAGAGTAAAATATTATGTTCTGAGCTGGTATGTCAACTCATAGAGCAACTTTTACATAATTTTGTCATCTGTAGAGCATACCTTAACAGCAGCCCAAAGGAAGAAACGCTAACATATTACAGTACCAGACCATCCATGGAGATCAATGAGCACTGATTTGTTCTAAGTGAGAGAAGCCATGTGTCTCATATATGTGGATTTTTATTCCAAGTTCCCTGAAATAATAAAAATGACAGACAAGTGGAAGTGTGATTAGTGCATTAAGGTCTGCAGACTTAAAAAGGAGGATATCTGAAATTTAATGTGAGGAGGTCCATCCTCATTAACAGCAGAACTAGTCCCATCAGGTGTTAAGTCAGGTCAGCATCTTTAAATTCCCAACTACTTTGTCCCTGACATTTATCCATTGTCCGCTAGCAGAGACCTTCCTCTCTAGATCTTTTGTCGTACTGCACTGATCAACATCAGGGAAGTAGCTCTAGGCTACTTGCTGACTTCTGTAGTATTTGTCAGCAGTTTGAGAATGAATGAATTTTTTCCTACTGAGTATAGCTTGTTTAATCTTTAGACCCATTTCTGTGATCAGTTGCATAACTCTTTTCCATTTTGGAGTACTTTATCTCCTCCTTCGTTTCCTCCCTTTTACTGTTACAATTTTTTTATTATATCCCACTGTATGTTTGTAGAGGTTTTTCTGTAGTAGCGACTCTCTGAAAAAATGGGCCATGCTTCCAAAAAAAAAATCTAAGAGTAGTAACAAGATTGCACACTGGAGTAACCATGAGTGATGTTTGTTCTGTGTGGGGGAAACAGCACAATATGCATAAACTGAAATCTGTAAAGCCTTCACCCCAATTATTAAGAAACTGTAAAAACAATGTAAAGCTTTATCTGTATGAAAAATTCCATTTTTGGGCAAAGCCAGTAGTCAAGAAAAAAAAAATGAAGTTGTGGCTCCTACTTTAACAGTGAGTGGTAACTAGAAAATCATTTATTACTTAACAATATCTCATAGTTTGGCTTCCTAAACAAACAAAGAAGACTTCTAGACCCTTACCTCTACACCAGCTTATGAAAGGTATTCTCCATTGCCTCCAACTGAATTTGACAAATAACAGGTTTGTGGAAGAAATGTTAGACAATGCAGAAATAGTCTGTAAAGTCATCCTCAACAGCCTTCAATGCATATGTTGATTTTTTTTCTTTATTTTTCCATTATTATGCAGGTATTTCAGAAATTCTTCATTTGTGCCTATGTAGTACAAAGGATGCCCTTAACATGTTGATGGCTGGAGCCTTGTCAGCATCGACTCCTGTACTGATATTTGGAACATGAATTTCGACATCAGTGATTCATCTGTTGACCAATCTGCCAGTGACAATGTCTTTAGCCCCCCCCCCCCCAAGTCTAACAAGAATCTTTTTTTTTTTTTTTTTTAACAAGAAACATCTTTATTAAATTATCATGTATGACATAGGCAATCATACATTTATATAAATTAAAACAAACCGTGCTGACATAGTCTTAGTGGCAAGTATTGTAACATCATAAACCATACTGACATAATTTTAGTTGGAAACATTATACATCAGTTATAATCTACCCAGTCATAGTCAGTCAAACATTACATAGCTCATTCAAATCATGCCATCTTTTAAACCTCATTCCTCACCTGTATGTATTGTTCCCACATTTCCCATTTTTTTTATTGTAATGTGTTCCAGCCCTTTTGTAAAGATCCCAGTTCCAGTTGTTTTTTTCTCTGTTACTATATTCACTACTACTGCAGTTGGTTTAGACTTTGATTTCCAATTTTCTAGTATTTGCTTTTTTGGCAGCCACCATAATTAGACTCAGCAAGGCCTTACTATGTCTAGGCAATTCTGATTCTGTATCATAGCTCAGAAAAAAATAATCTCCTTAGATACACCAATTTGCTCACCCAGTATTTCTGATAGAGTACTCTGCAGGAAATCTTTAAAGTCTGCCAACTCACTATAATCCCAGAAAATATGTTCCCAATTACCTATTTCTTCCCCATCACACCTCCAACATTTGCTTTCTACCAGAGGTAAAATTCTCTGGAGTCTGTTGGCATATAAAAATACATATGTAACATTTCCAAGCAAAAATCCTACATCTTCCTGATTTTGTTGCATATTTGGGAGACATACATATATCCCCCCTTTGTTTCTTTGTGAATTGCTTATCTCAGTCCTTTCTAACTTCCTCTGATTTTTATACTTATCATGCAATCTTTTATATGCTCTACTAATTATTCCTTTTTAAACTGCAGCTGCTGTTCTAGATTCTACTAAAACTTTACCAGTGCTGGCCTTTCTTTTAGGCCCCCTATTTCTTTTTGTTTGTACTTATTAATCCTTGATAGTGAAGGCAGTCTCTAACTTAGTCCAAATAAATTATTGGCGTCTTCCCATTCTGTTACCTTTCATACCCTAGTTATTTGCTCCCAAATACTTTCGTTCCTTTGCCAGTTTTCTCCAATAAATTATAACCCCCTCATGCCTATTGTTTGTATCTCTAATTGCAGTCATCCCTTTTGGCAGAATCTCCTTTCTCCATTCCCATGTTGGAATGTCTTTGGTCTTTTTGGCGCTGAAATAAAATCCTGTCTGGGGAACATGGATAACATTTCACGGTCTCTAATGTCCTTTATCCAGAATGCAAAGGAGCCCACACCAGCTATGGTTCAGGAGTGGCCAGGAGCAACAGGACCAGAGATCTGTTGAATTATAAAATTATCATAGCAACTTCCAGAATACTTGTCCTTAAATTCTGCTGTTGCTGAGGGTAGATTAGCTCACCACATCTATCATTATTATATCCGTCTATCATTATTATATCCTGATGTATCATTATGGTGTCCAAATGGAGAGGTAATAGTCAACAAAAGGAAAATCTTGATCCAACATCCATTGGACAGAAGCAGCAGAATTCTTGAGGGCTTGCCTGGCTGTCCTAAACTGGAGGCAGTCAAGGACCTTCTGTGTCTGACTGCCTGCAGTGTGGCAACAGTCTGGGACCATCCATGCTTTCACCTCCCTGTGTGACTGGCCATCATACTGGACAAGTGGATAAGCACATATTCAAAGGCTGTATAGTACCATTACACACCCCACAGCCTCATTCCTTACCTTTGTCCAGCTTTTAACCAGTCAGAAAAGTGCAGCAAGAAAAGAGCTCATTAACTTCGTAAAAGAAATGAGACGTGTAGAAAGTCCCACTAGACCAGAGTGAGTTAAGGCACTACGTCTTGTTCATTTTAGTACCAAAGAAAACAAAGGACCTCATACCCATGTGCAATTTAAGTGGCCTAAAAATTTTCATTCCATATAAAACCTTGGAGAAATGTATGATGTAGTCCATCCTTCTGTGCTGTAAAAAGAATAATAGATGTGCTGTTTATGCCTCCAGGATGCCTGCTTCCGCATAAAGATAGGAACAGGATTTGTGGAGGTTTCTATACTTCGTAAGAGATGGTCACTGTTAGCTTAGGACTTTTTCATTAAGTCTCTCCTCAGTCCTCTGGTGTTCACCAGATGAATGTCTTGTGTTGTTCATAGGTTTATAGGATGATACTAGGCTATTGGCTCAGAGGCCGTTATAAGCCTAGCCATGAATTTTGCCCATGTTCCCACAAAGTCAGCACCTGTTTTCCCTGTCCAGCAGGGACACAGGTGGAATCTCAGGGGTGTATTTTCTGTTTCCCATCCAGTTGTCCAGGTTCCTCTTGAAGAGGGCTAGAGAGGTACTCTGCGTGACATGGAGAAGGGAGTCTATTCCACAGATGGGGGAGTCTTTGGGACACAAATCTACCCTGCCAACAAGTTCTATTAATGTCACAGAGTAGGTTGTGTCTTGGCGTGTGGGTTGCATGAGTGGGGTTTGACTTGCGGATATGCAGCAACTCCATCAAGGCTGGGTCTCAAATGGCCTTGTATGCCAGACACAGGTCACCTCTGAGCAGTCTGTACAAGACTGAGTAGAGGGACAGGGCTTTTAGCCTATCTGCATAGGATAGGTGTTTGAAACCCTGGATTCTCCAGGTCAGGAACCTCTGTGGTCTCTGCAGCTGCTGAATGTGCTTGGCAAGGTACATGCCAAAGGGGGCATTGTACTCGATAATGGGTCTGATAAGGGAGGAGTACAGGGATGTTATGACCTCCTTGTTTCTGGATGAAATACCCTTATTTATGAGGTGGACCATGTAGAAAGCTTTTTGTACAATGGAGGCACTGTGGTAGTCAAAAGTGAGGTTGCTATCAACTTGGGTGCCCAAGTCTCTCACGACTGATTGTGTGCTTAGTACATTGGCATCCCCACTAATTATCACATTAATAACATTTTCCCCAAAAGGGGGATAAAGATGCATTTTTTGGCATTCATTTTGAGGCCATGATTCTGGCACCAGTCATTAGTTTAGGTAAGGTCTTACTGGAGGATGTTCACATCACTAGGGCAATTTAAGACAGCATCCAGCTTGCAGTCATATGCAAACTTGGTCAGCCACAGACCACTAGTTTTGGCTTGCACCTCAGAAAAGTATGTCCCAAACAGTAGATGCCTCAAGACTGATCCTTGAGGTACACTTCTCCTTACGGGTCTACTACTAGAGGTGGCTTCCCCTATTTTGACTGAATGGGTTCTATCAGTGAGCCAGTTAACTACCCATCTGGTAACATACAGGTTGATGCCTAGTTGGGAGAGTTTCTCTTTTATACCCAAGTAGGGAATAGTGTCGAAGGCTTTGGCTAGATCAAGGTAGGCGGTGTGCACAGTCTTCCCCTCACCATGGCGTTGGTGACTGTTTTGAAGAATTTGACCAAGTTTAACAGGCATGATCTCCCTTTGACAAAACCAAGGTGTGTGGGGTCAAGCGTTTGGAGGTTACCAATGTCCTTGTTTATAAGGTCCATGATAATATTTTCCATGGCCTTGCAAATCAGGCTAATTAGGCTAATGGGCCTATAATTGCCTGGGTCAGTGGACGCTCTACCTTTGTGTAGAGGGATGACAGTGGCTGTCCTCCATTCAGCTGGGACAAAGACAGTATTAAACTTGATACTGTAAAAGGTGAAAGCATTACCCTATCTAGACAACTGCCCCATAGCGGTTCCCTGTCTGAACATGGGAATCTTTTCTCAGGTGTCTGTGATGAGTCTATTTCTTTAGGGATCCAAGTGAACAATGCAAATTCTCAGCTGGAACCATTTTAGCTGCTCACGTTCATAGGCTGCAGTCTGGATTCAGTTTGTGCAGAGTTTGAGTGCACTGGGAAAGGATCCTGTCTCTGCAGCATTTAGGCTGTCAAAATATTCAGCCAGGTTAGTAACAGCAGCTATTCCCATAGTACTGTTTAACAAAATATTTTCTGAGAATACTGCGGTAGACAGTATGAGTACATTAATGTGAAGCATAAACTACTTTAGCTGCAAGGTTCTTGAACCTTTTATTATTCAGAAAAAAAATTTTTTGTGGATAATAAAAATTTCTTCAAGAACCTTGCGGCTTCTCCTTCTGGCAGCTGACGTAGTTTGTTTCACAAGTTTGCCTTTTGTCTCTCTTGCTATGAGTACAATACTCACAAGCATTAGATCCATTTTCCCAGCAAATAAAAATACCCAGGGCTTGCAGGTCTCCTCTGAAGTGGTGGTTTTACATACCCATTTTGGCACTAAGTGGCCAGTTTTAGATTCTAGTAGTGGCTCTTACCATGGATGCTTCTGCTCTGTAGTATGGGAGACACTGTCAGGAGCAGACAGTCCAAGATGTGCGGTTACACTCAGAAGCCATCAGTATAATGAGGCTAAGGGTAGCCCATTATATCCTCCAAGCTTTTTAGGGCTCCCTGCTCTGGAGTGTCATAATTAGGCATGCCAACATCGTGGCTGTATGTCATCAAAATTAGGGGGCACTACTATCCTTTATATTAAGTAACTGTGATGGTTTGGAAATGAGCTATGTTAGACAACCACTTTCTGGTAGCTGTACCATATTTAGACGTAAGCTAACTTATCAATGGATAGGTACAGCTGCTGACTACTGATGCAAGATGAATGGTCCTTCATTTGTTCGGTAACATGGAGGTCATGCCATCAATGGGAGAAGCTAAAGTGGAGTTTGCCTTTTCAGTCATTACCAAGTGTACCAATTTTTTGTGGGAAGAAATATCCAGGGAATTGTTATGGCTAGGCTTGTATAGGCCCTAGGGACGATAGCCTAGTACCAACCTATGATCCTATAAATTCACTCCGGGGATCATGTCAGTCAGCCTGCTAGACAGGGGTCCAGAGAAGTAAATATTGTGGGAAGAAATATCCAGGGAATTGTTATGGCTAGGCTTGTATAGGCCCTAGGGCCGATAGCCTAGTACCAACCTATGAACCTGGGGAACACCTCAAGTATGCCGTCATCCAGAAATAACTCCCTGGATTCCTTTATACGTTTCCTCCATTTCCATCAATGATAAGGTTTATCCAGAGAACCAAATGAGTCCAAGGTCATTCTCATAGCTCCATTTTCACTTGGCAAGTCTGATTCCCTTGCTTATGACTCACATTTGGAGCAGTTTCCCTGCCTGCAGCCCTTTGTAATGCTCCTTTGCCATCCCTCTGGCAAAACTGATCCAGATTTTCACTTTTTGCATCTGACTGTGGTGTTTCTTTAATTCTGTATGGCCAGTGACTCTGCCTTTCCACCCAGGGTGATCTACATTATCGCGTCTTCATAAAACCTTAATACTAGGAAAACATAAAATAAAGTGGAAGAGGTTCCTGTTCTGGCTTTATCCTTTTACTACTCCTGTATCCTCAGCCTTAGAATACTTTTCACAACTCTTTGGCACTGGACTTTGCTATTTGCCTGTTAAAGTACATTTAGCTACTATATTGAGTTTCTATCACCACTTAGATTCCTTGGCATTGGCTTCCTTAAATTGTATACAAAGCTTTTGTGAAGGGTACATTTCCTCTACAACCACCAATAAAAGATCCTTCTCCAATGTGGGATTTGTGTTTTGTGCTGGAAAACCTTACTGTTGCCTCATATGAGCTAGCATCTTCCACATACTTTTTTTTTTTTTTTGTCTTAGAAAACTCTCTTTTGTGGCCATCATTTTATTTGGAAGACTGAGTACAAGCCCCAGAAGAACATCTTCTTTATGCATTTTTCCTTTTGTTTATAAGGATGGTGTCAATGCACATAATTTTTCCTTTAATGCCCAATTATCAGTAATTACTGAATCTAATCTCACTCACTGAATATATTTACCGGTCTTCTTCCTTGACCACTATAATAGAAGTAGGTACCTTTTGCATTGTATGACTGAGCAGACAACTTTTATTCTATGTAGACAGATTCAGGGCCATCAGAAAGGTCCTCAGCTGTTCATAAAAGTTACTGTAAAATGTTAAAAATAACTTTAAGTAAGTTATTGATTACATTGCATTTTTTCTGTGAAATCTACAGTAAGCCTTTGCCCTGTGAACCTGGTATTCATCTCATTAAAGCAGTAGCTGCCTCTCAGGGCTTTTCACGCTGCAGCCTTGGATGGAAATTGTGCACCATCTGGTTGGACTTTACTGAATACTTACACTACAAGCTGAACTTGATACCCAGGTCTAGGCCTTCCTTCCAGGCTATAGTAATATGAGGTACGTTTTCATGTGAGCAGCTACCCAAAAAGATTTATTTTGTGCTTTGTCTTACTGTTAACAAGGATGTGACCTTCTTGTACCATATATCAGCGTTATGTACTTACCATAATAATAGATCTGGACGAGAAGTCCATCCCTGTTAAGATACTTGTTTTTCTTCACACTCCTGCTGACTTGATCTAGAGGTTAATTATTTAACTGTGCATCGATTACCAGACATCTGCAGAAAAAAGCCCTAGTTAGTGCCTTCTGGGTAAAAGAGAGAGACTTCGTAGCCTGGGAAAGTTTCATATGCCAAGCTCTTCTGATACCTGATGGCAGTAGTCCTGTTAATAAGGGCAAACCTGCTTATCCACAAAGATTCATAGATTATTACTAGGTTGACAACCTGGGGAGGGGACTTTCTTAGCCTACTCAAGTTTTCATGAAAGAATGATGATGTTCTGTATCCAAATAGGACATTCAGGGCCAGCCACTTATAAGCTGCCTCTGTCCATAAGGGACATGGGTGCCAGGCCTGGTATAAATTTCCTGTTTCCCATCCACTGGTCTAGGTTGTGCTTAAACTGGGAAACAGATGACCTCAGCTTCACATGGATGGAAAACCTGTTCCATAGGAGGGGCAGTCTCTGGGACACACATCTATCTGTCCAGCATGTTCTGTTTAAGTCACAGACAAAATGTAGGTCCCTAGACCTTTTATTTCTGGAACTGTTTAACTTATGAATATGCAGGAGATAAATAAGTTTATCTTTGTTTAGTCCTTGTAGGTCAGACATAGATCCACCCCTCAGCAATCTATAAGGAGACTGAGTAGAAGGAAAGGGCTTTAAGGCACTCTGCATAGGTTTGTTACACCTTGTATCCTTTTTGTAAGGTACCTCTGAGGTTGCTGTAGCTGCTGCATATGTCTGGTTAGCTCCATACTGAAGGAAGCATTGTACTCTGACTGGTCTGATAAGGGCAGAGTACAGTGGGATAATGACCTCTTCGGACCGAGATGCTATGCCCTTATGCAACACAAAAAGATTTCCTCATCGCTATGGCCAGGTGGTGGTTGAAGGTAAGGCTATTGTCTACATGCGTACCCATATCTCTGACCATGAGGTTGACTCGTATTGACCTATTATCATTATGGTAATTAGCCAGGAAGGTTGACTTTCCAAAAGGTGCAGTTATGCATTTTTTAGCATTGAGTTTAAGACTATGGTTTTGGGACCATTTGTTAGTCAGACATGGTCCTTCTTGAGGAATGCTCGTGTCAGCAGTGGAGGCAGTAATAACCACTAACTTGCAATCATCTGCAGACTTAGTCCACCTTAAACCTTCAGGGTTTGCATCCACGTTTGAGAAATGGATGCCAAAAAGGAGCGAGTCCTGTACCGAGCCATGGGAGACTCTGGTAGTGACTGGCCTCTTGGTGAATGTGGCCTCACCCATTTTGACTTCCTGGGTCCTGTCAGTGAGCCAGTTGGCTATCCAATGGATGATGAAAGGGCTTATACCTAATTTAGTGAGCCTGTCTATAATACCTGAGTGGGGTATTGTATCAAAAGCCTTGGCCAGGTCAAGGTAAGCCATGTGCACAGTCTTTCCCCTCATCCATTGCTTTGGTGATCCTCTTAGTCTTCCACCAAATTTAATAGGCATGACCTTCCTTTAACAAAGCCGAACTGTGATGGGTTCAGCTTTTGCGGGTTACCTGTATCCTCATTTATCATGTCCATGATGATTTTTTCCATGACTTTACATATGAGGCTGGTCAGATTTTTTGGCTTTTAGCTTTTAGTTAGCTGGATCAGTAGTTGGACCTCTGTTGTGTGGGGGAATGACTGTAGCCATCTTCCACTCCTGAGCACAAAACGTGACTGCAGGCTCCAGTTAAAAAGTAATTCAAGTGGACCAGAGATGTCATGTTTCATGCTGTTTAGTAAGCATCCTGGGACATTATCGGGTCCCATCAATGCAGTGTTTATGCCCTTGAAAAGTGCATTTAAGACCTGTTCCCTAGTAATAGTTGGGGGGATTGTGGTATGCAGTACTTGCTTTGAACTATTAGGGGAGTAGGGGAAGAAATTTGAGCTGAAATTGTCTGCGAAAATGTTGGCAGTGGCATCCAGTTCAGTGTGGGTAATGGTATTTACAATAAGTTCTGCTCATTGTTATAAATTTCCCTTGAGGTTAAGGACATGGCTGTAGAAAGCTTTATGGTCGTCCTTTACCTGAGAAGCTATTTTTTCTTCAAATTTAGCCTTTGATGTATTAACTCTCTTAACTACGAATTTAGATTGGTCAAGGTGGTTTTAATATGTTGGGCTTTGTTTCTCCTGCGCTTGGCCAAGTTTTTTTTTCTTTTGTTGTATAACCGATTGATATTGTGATTCCACCAGTGTGGCTAGTCTTTTGAGTTTGTCTTATTCTTAATATGAGTGGGCATAGCTTGCTCTATACAGCTATCAATATGGTTGTACAGAGATTTTGTAAATAGCTCAGCATATGCTATGGTGTTTACTGGGTTTGGGGGCACTTGGAATTTAACCAAGGTGTTGCTTAGTAGAGAGAGGCTAGCATTGGAATAGTTCTTAAAGGTTTTTGGTTTTGCTGGGTCCCCAGTTTTAACTTTTATTTCAATTAATACTGCCTTATGGTTAGATCTGATAAGAGAGGGCATTAAATTGGATGAGGAACATCCACCCTGTTTGTGCATACAAGTTCATGGCTGTTTGTACCCCTCATAGGAAAATGTACCAACTGTTCCAGGATGTTGCTATGAGGATATTAGATATCTGTGCTAGCATGACTGGATGACGTTTTGCAAATACTTGTAAATTGTCCTGTGTTATATATGCCAGCATGATTAGCTATAAATTTGTAAATAAGTTTTTTTGATTATTACTTTGATTTATGTAAGATGTTTGAGTCGGGCAGTGTTCTTCTGGTTGACCAGGTGTACGTGTTTTTAAAAAAGGAATTCTGAATGTAGGTTGTGCCAGTCAGCTGACCTAGATTTGGTGTCATCATGTGCCAGAGCTGAGGGAAATGGAATCTCCATGGCAGCTGTTTTGTTTACTTTTTAAGGTCTGATAGGGGAGAGTAGAATTCTCATAACAGCTTTCTGTGACTTAAAAAAATCTGCTATAAAAGCAGGTTCTGAGTCAAAGTTCAGTTGTTCTTGTTCAGCTGTTGTTTAGTAGTCAGTTGTTTTCTAGATCAGTCGTTCTCACTCGGTTTGTTTTCCAGAGCTGTTCAGCAATAATAGCAGGAGCTGTTACTCCAGTTGCTGAGGACCAGACAACAGCCTGAAGAGTGGACATACATTTTTATCTTGCCTGGCAGAAGTAAGAGTATCATCTTGCCTTGCTGAGTTAATTAGATTAGACAGGGACAGTTAATCTTTAGATAGTTAGGGAACTGTAAGAGTTTTTTCTACAATCAGTGAAATCGATCCTACAGTGTTATTTTCACAATTCCTGTGTGTGAAACTCTGTGGTTTATTAGAATTATTAATTGTATACATGTTTTACTTATTTTATTTATTAAATATTTTACTACCTTTTTTGTGGCTGGTTATTTAGAAAGTACGTTTTAGTAACCTGAGAGTGTTTATACACGTTATGATAACATCAGGACCACTCTGAAAAGCCTTACTGCTTGGATTACATGTTACCATTTATATTAATATTTATTTTACCCAATGTAATTGAACACCCCTTTTGAAGGGTATTGTGGTATTTGATTGGTGGCAGCCATTATCTTGTAATTTGGGAAAGAGGACATAGCAGGTAAATCTGTGCCAGTCTTGTCCAAGAGTGTTTGTATGTGTGAATATCAAATATTTAAGAGTGTGTGTGTCAAATACCTAGAACTGGGACACAGTGCTCTGCAGTGGTTAGTGTGAAAACTCATTTTGGGGACTTGGAGTGAAGTGTATAGTCCAGTCCCAGGTTTGGAGCCTGTTCCCGGTGTACTGTTAGGGGAAATTGTATGTTTCTGTCCCTACTTTCAGTGACAGTGGTGAGGACTGAGGCTCCTTACTTACTGCCCTGGGTTTAAGTGGAGCAGTCACAGTTGGTTATAACAAAGTTTAGGAATCACTGGGCTTGTGCATTAGAAGTGGTGTAGGATTCTCAGTCTATGGAGGGGTATTTGAGATTCCTCATTAAGATTGTATTGGGTTGAATGGTGAGGAACTCTAGTACATAGAGATGGGTAGTATGGGTTCCCTGGGACATTGAGGGGGTACCTCTAGGTTGCAAGGATTAAAGCATGAAACCCTGTTTATGGTGAGTTGAACATGTGCGACTTCCAGTTGGGTTATGCACTTTAACTAGTCTGGATGTGAAGTTGTTTTCAATATAGATTGAGATGACTCCACTTTTAGTTCCCTCCTGTGCAGTAGCTATTCTAAAGGTGTGAAAGGCATTATGCAGTGCTGGGGGCACCCTCCATTACATTAAATCGTGTCTCCATTGCTACACAGATGTCTACGCTCTCCAGGAAGAGGAAGGCTTGCAGGGAGTGGAGTTTCTTGTTAACACTTCTAGCATTGAGCAGTACCACCATCAGATATTCCTTCATAGGTTCAGTTAAGTCGGGAGATTTATCAGTTTGACATTGCCTAAAAAAGGCACTATGGGAGTGGAAGGGATCTTTGCCATTATCTGAAAGCCTAGAAGGGACAAGTACAGACCATCCCTGGCAAAGCTTGTCCTCCCAGGCCATCAAATATTGTACCCCTTGGATTGACACCAAAAGCTATTGGTAATGTGGCATAATTCTTGGAGAAGGTAGTATGTCAATCAGTGCTATGCTAATACCTGCCTGAGACACCTAATCAGCGAGCTCGATCATGTCTCGCTTCAAGTAGTCAAGGGAGGTACATCTTAGGTCATTAACACCCAAATAGATTATGACAGACTCATAATGGTATGTGTGGTTCAGTGACGTGAGTGCCTGTGTGAGTAGACAGATCCTAGTCCCAGAAAGGCAGCTAACCGTGACTCTCCTTACACAGTCTGGTGAGGAGAACATCGGTGTGCCTCACTATAGAATCATCAGTGGCCAGGGAATTTGGTTGTGCACTGGTTTGCCTTAAGGGCTTAGCAGTAGAAGCACTAGATACAGTGTTACTGTGTGTAGCAGTGGGAGGTGGTTTAAAACATTGTTTATGTGATGTCTGAGGACCTTTTGATTGATTGTGCTGTGCAGGAGGTCTTAGTGTTTTAGGAAGGTTATCAGCAAGTACCTCAGCATAAGTAGTTGTGTGCAAGGTCTTTGCACTGTACAGTAGGCATGATGCAAGTGTCACTGACAACCTGTATAGGATTAGTTTTGGTTGTATGAGAGTGTTTTGCCTCCAGCATTACTGTATTTATACCTGTCGCCTACTTTATCCATTTTATTAAGAATAAGTTGGTGGTCAGTGTATATGAAACAACTCCTACAATGCCTCAGAATACCCATCTCTACTATACTGGCCACAGAGAGAGAGTCAGAAAGTGCATATCCATGGCTGTTGATCTACTAGGGAGGAGTGAGGGAAATTTAAATATTGAATATCACTATCATTTTAAGTTCATAACTTTTGTTTTTTTATGTACAACTGGTCTACAATACACAAAACAGGAATTCTGGAGAGGCACAGCCGGGCAGTCCCTCAGGGACGTTGGTAGGAGGAACCACGAAAGGACTCGCGGTCTCCTGAGTTGCGGGGCCTCCCCCGCCCCTAGGGCGATGTCTTACAGAGTAATTACCCCCTCCTCTGCCTCTGGAGGGGGGTCACCATGATGGTCAGGAAAAGACTTCTGAGACTTCTTGAACCACATCTTTCCTCCCCTCTGCGCCTTGGGATAAGGTCTAGAGGGAAGCGAAAAACGGGCCCCTACGGCAGACAAAGTCTTACCCTCCTGCTCACATCTGGTGAGAGTGTCTTTCACTTTGGGTCCAAAGAGGGAGGACCCGTCAAAGGGAGCGTCCGTGAAGGAAGACTTGAAGGCCTCCGCAAAGTGACTCAGGCGCATCCAGGCTTGCCTCCTAAGGGCTACGCCTGTGCTAGCTGCCCTATCCGCCCCCTCGGCTGCATTGGATATGAGCCTCATGGACGAGTTAACAATAGAAGACAGGGTAGACAGCTGGGCATTGACAGTCTGGTTGAGCACCTCAGGCAAGTTACCCGACAGAGTATCTCCCAACTCCTTGAGGAGATCTCTTTGGAGCCTCGTAAAATGACACAGATAATTCAACGACCGCAAAGTAAAGGTCGCTGAGGACAGGGTATGCTTTCCATACCGATCCATACTCTTAGACTCCTTGCTAGGAGGATGAATGGAAGCAGAAGCCTCTGCAACGTCTTGCTGAGTGGCAGACGCCACCACCATGGCATCTACAGGAACTCCTTTTGTTAAGAACTCTTTCCCAGGAGGCGCAGACAAGAACTTGTTTGGGCGGCTGGGTACCGGTTCCACAGAGTCAGGGTGTTCCCATACCCTTTGACAAATAAAGTCCAACAATTCATCGAAGGGGGGGGGACACCCAGGAGGTGGAAGGTCGGGCTCCGAAGGCCTTGAGGAAGACAGACTCCTCCTCAGAGGGGGTTTTGGAAGGCCAGTCGCCTCTCTGTCTCAAAATCTCCAGGATGTCGGAGAATGAGACATCATCGGAGGATGACTTTGGGGACCCCTCTGCATCATCTAGGTCGGTGTCTGAGGTGACAGACTCATCTGTGGAGTCTACGTGCTTCCTCTTACACAACTTCTTTCTGGGAGGCTCTTCAGGCAAAGACTCTGAAGGGCCCTCAGAAAGCAGGGGACCACACATGGGGGTATCCTCAGGCCTTCGAGCCCCGCTGCCTGCTGATAGGGGGGCATCAGAGGCTCTAGTCGCAGTGTCCGGGAAAGGAGTGGTTGACTCGAGTGATGTCATCAAAGACCTGGCCAGTGCGCTCCTCATGGCCTCGAAGGCGGGTCCACCTGAATCCGAGGAGCGACCCCGTCTCCGAGACAACAATCTGAACAGGGGTTCCCCCGGCTGAAGCACCAAGAGGGAGACTCGGAGCCGATGTCTGGAGCCCCGATGTATCCCCCTCGGGTCCGACCGACGAAACCCGAGTGCCAAAACCATTAGATGGAAACGAAGTCAGAGCTGAAAAACTCAAAGGGGGTTTGGGAGCCGACCCAAGGACCTCACTCGACTCAGAACACTCTGGCTCTGACGACACAGAGGTAGTCGGAGGAGGAATAATCAGAACTGACAAAAGGGCAGGCTCTGGAGCCGACTGGGCTGGAGCTGAGAATAATTTTGTTAACACTGGTGACTGGAGGAGCCTCTGCACCACCCTATCCAAATCCGAATCAGACAACCTGGAAGACTTGGAGGACATAGAAGGGGGTCGAGAAGTCTTCTCTAATGGATCCAACGTAAAGCTAGGAGAATGGCTCTGAATTGGCTCCAAGACAATTGGAGCCGAAGTCGGCTCCAACACAACCGAAACCGCCTTCGGCGGCAGTGGAACCGAAGAAGCCGTCTCCTGTACCGACAGCATCTCCTGCGGCTCCGAGACCAATGGAGCCGAGGAAGGTGAAACAGTCTTTAATCTTTTATCCAATGGCTCTGATGAACTAGACGGAGCCGGAGATCTCTTTTTGGTCTTAGATTTCCCGCTAGGGGAAGAAGACGCTAAAGCTTCTTCAAAGGCAGGTGTTACCAGGCCCTTGAGAATCAACTTATTTTTTCTTTCTTGCAAGACCCTGGAACTAAACGAATGGCACACACTGCAGGACTCTTGCAAGTGTATAGCGCCCAAACAGTGCACGCAGATGGCATGGCCATCAGTCAGAGACATCTTATAGGAACATTTGGCGCACTTTTTAAAACCAGAAGGCCTATGCTCCTTCTGATCTTTGCCTGACATTTCAAATATCCACACAAAACCAGACACCAACACGAAAGGGAAAGGAGGAAGGGACTCTAACTCAAACGCCCCTACAACCAACAAGGAAACACACCGAACAGGGCTAAGGCCCTCTAACTTAAATGGGCCTAGCCTGCCAAACACAAGGATACCACAACTATAACCAAAAAATGGAAAACAGTCACGAAACACCAAATACACAGAACGTAGCTATTAAAATAGCTTTTGGTTAGAAAAAAATTTACAGGAAACCAAGTAAATAGCTCAAAAAAGGTACTTAGCCACAGCCAAGCTCGAGACCACGTCTTCACTCAACGAGCGGCAAACGAGATCTGTGGGTTTGGGTGTGGTGCATTCTGGGATACAGGCTTAGCCCAGCCAATTAGAGACTTCATGCTAGTTATAGCGGCCGAGTCGGAGCCGATCAGTAATGAATGTAGGCGAGATAGGACCACATTACATCTTTGTTTTTTTTATGTACAACTGGTCTACAATACACAAAACAGGAATTCAAATGTACAAGTCCCAGTTATAATATCATAAGACTGATGGACAAGAGAAAAGAACAATCCAAACAGTGATGAATCTGATGAGAAAAAGCTGTTGAAGATTGTCAACATGCACTTCTAGAATTTAGCAGTGCTCCCCTACAGGGACTCATTCTCTCACCAATTCAGTTGCTCACCGTTACAAAGTTGAAAAGCCAATTCCCTACTTCACCTGCATTACTTATGCCTAAAAATCAACATGAAGTGAAAGAAATACTCTAAAGAAGTCTGCAGAAACAGGAATACTAATATGCTGTAGAAGACTGCATGGAGGCTGGGATAATGTAAGAATTCAAAACCATGGGAAAGACTATAGTCTAAAGCTGAAGTTTTTTTATAAAGTAGCTCAACCAAGATCCAGTGAAGTTTTAGAAACAATGTTAAGCTGTATGGAGGAAATTGCTGATAGTTGTATAAAACAAATATCTCAAAATTATGAAATGGGCATCCACTAGTATTGTCACAAGCAGTCGCTTTGCAACAGAATAATGTGCGAAAACCATAATGTTGAAAGAGTTGCAGTGTAGGACCTCTGAAGTCATCTCTCCAAGTGAAGTTCTTGTGCAACAAGAACTGTTCTAGTCAAGACCAGATGTCAGTTAGAAGTAAGTCCATTAAGTTATCCAGATATAGTAAAACATTGAAGAAACCAAAGACATACGGATGTTCCAAAGAGTTTGAGGATTCTATGGTCTGGAAAATTTCATTATTAAACATAGGCTTTAAATGTGTTTAAAAAATGATGTCTGTTCTCAGTTACAGTGCAGTAGATCCAGGGTTTGAATCCACCTAAGGGATAGTATGCCAATATTCTGTTTGAGTTAGGGAGTTGGCATAATGGTGGGTTGGAGGGTTAGCATAATAGTTGGTGTTAACATTACAAACACAAGGTTCAGGGTTTGATTCCTCACATGGGATAATTGGCTAGGCATAAAATGGCGCACAAGGACAGTTAGCCTAGTACTAAATTATGAACCTATGTAAGTAACCCATGACGTACATAGTATACTTCTAGTGATCAGTGTAATGTAGTGCATGTTCTTCATAAATATTTATATTTGTTAACGTAAAACGGGGTTGTTGGGTATGATGCTTGTACAGTTGAATGCTAATCAGCTAGCCAGAGTGATTAGCATGTCATGTGGTATGGAAAAATTGCTGAGAATTCAGTTTTCAGTATCAATGTCAGAGTATTGATCATTTGTGTTGTCTGTGTGTTATTCAGTAATGAATTGACATGGCATAACATTTCCTTTTCATTTTATTACTTCTTTGGTATCAGTAATGTAACTTAAGTTGGAGCTAGTGCCATGGCATAGAGAGATGAAGCCCTGACCATACCTCATGTGACTGGGGGTTCAGTTTGTGACACAGTATCTGAGGCATTGTCAGAGAGAAATGGGTATACTCATTCTTGAGAGGAGGGCATTTGCCAGCATGCTTATCAATTTTGATACCTTGGGAGGTTGGTGACATGGTAGGGGTTGTTGTTGTCCTAAGAGAGGAAATGGGGAGAATATTGGCTACATTGCAGAGTAGGTGGGATGATACTCCAGCAGATTTCCATTGCATACCCACCCGTTGAATGTTACAGGCAAGTGTGTGGAGGAAATGAAGAAGTAGGGCATAAATAGAACCCTACCCCATGGTAGCAAAATGACATGGTTCGGAATGCCTCAATCTCTTCAGCCTCAACCCTAGTCTGAGTAAGTCCAGTGGAGGCCAAGAAGAGTAGGTAGACCTGACAGACAAGGAGAAACAGTGGGGTCTGATGATGGTTAGCTGTGTGGAAGAAAAAAAATGCAACTCAAGTAGCTGTTCAGTCTTTTTCCCAGTAGCAGTTGTGTTGCCAGGGCTAGTGTTAGCATTCTGGGGGCCCCCAGCAAATGTCAAGTTGGGGGCCCACTGGACATTTCAGTCTAAGTATCAACCCTGTCGCTGCCACCCCTCCTAAGCAACATTTTAATTCATGCTACAGAGTTTTACAAATATTACCAGAGACTGAACAGTGGCTATAATGCTTGTACACCATGTTGGCCCATCTCACAGAGGGACATTCACAGTTACTGTTATTTAGTTGCAACAGTGATGCACTGCAACAGCTGTAGGTCCAGGACTGTACTTAAGTGAAATAGTGGCCTAGTCATTGCCTACTGTTTCATCCCCCAGCCCACATGCATGTGCGCACACACACACACTGCAGTGCTCCTCTCTGTTTTTCTTCCATATCTCATTTCCCCCACCATGCTCATTACTTTTTTTCTTCTTTTTCGTCTAACTCGTCAGCTTTTTCAAGAAGCCATGGCGTTCTTTATGCTCAGACGTGCATTTTAATTTTTTTTCTTTTTGCACAACCTTTTCATCCAATAATTGTTTGAATGGAAATTATGATAAAAGGAAAGAAATACAGTGTTGCTGTTATAGTTTTCATTTTTCTTGCATTCTTTTAACATTCCTTTCCTGACCAAGACAGCACAGTAGTAACTGTATAGGATATAACTCAATTAAGGGAAGTCCCCAGAAACCATAAGGTTATAGATGCTGTGGGATGCATTTTAGATCATTTTCCCAATCTTTTAATCCAGGAGTGGCCTGAAAAAAAATGAGTAAGAAAATAATTTCAGTCTTATTGTTTTCTTTCAAGGAAGACGCACGTTTTTCCCATGCCTCAATGTTCAACGCTAACAAAATAGTAGCTCACAATAAATGAACGAGACAGTTATTGTGAGGATGCATCCTTGTAATATTAGACTGAGATGAAAGCAGAAGATCAAATGGCCACAGTCATGTATTTCAAGTGACTGCTGTCTTACAAGTACACAGCATGCCACATCACTCTTTACCCCTAACCCACAAAGGCAGTCAGTCACCTGTATACATGCCTGATGTATGATTGTAAGGAAAATGACAAAATGATTACAGTAGTGTATTCCACTTTGCTGCTCACAGACAGTACACTGCCTCTACAATAGCTTTAGCAGTCTTCTTCGTACATCTCTGAGGTCTGTGACAAATGTAAAAGAAATAATGGCCACACTGTCCCCAACAGAAACACAAGCTATAGAGACGTTCTGTGCACACCTCTAAGATTTGATTGTGATGAAAATTAAAGTAGTAATGACCACACAATCCCCTGCATCCCGTGCAACATTCTGTACACACATCTGAGCAGGGCTAGTTTTAGAGTGGGCTCTGTTGAGGGCAGAGACTCTCAGTAAGTCCATGTCAGTATCCATTTATGAAGTCTGAGGTGTGGGTGGCACCAGACTCCTAGAAGCTCTAAGTGTCTGAATGTTCTAAAAATGTATTTTACTGCTATTCAGAAGACTTGTTTATGCACCCATCATTATGTGTGCACAGATAAAAATCAGTACTATTTTTTTGTTTATATATATATATATATATATATATATATATATATATATACACACACACACACACACACACACACACACACACAGCATGTTAACCTTCATGGTAAACAGATGAATTACATTTCATCTGCATGTTTTTGAGGTGCTGGGATTAACCAGTGCTTATGGATAAATGTACACACAGACAACCGGGGTTTAAGATCAAAGTCTCCATCTGCTCTGTCCACTCGTTCATCCAAAAGTCTCACTGAAGAAGATGTAAAGAGGTTAGTGCGAAAGATCCTCTCGGCACAGAGCCAGTCTGCCCCTTCCTCAGCTCCTACCACATCGGATCAGGAGATCCATGTATCCACTACTCTTCCTCTACCAATTCCTCCTCTGTCTCCTATCCAGGTCTCAGGGCCCTCAGATCAGAGTTGCATGGCATCATCCTTTTCATATCAGAGGATTCTGTTATCTCCAGATCCAAGATTTTCTCTGGGATCTTCGGCTCAATCAGATCTGGAGTGCTCTTGGAGCCAGTTCTACCCCGTTGGGTCCGAGGTGCTGCAGTTGACTCAAAGGGTCTCGGAGCCATCTCTGCATCTTGGAGCCTCGGCAGTGTTAGTTTGGGTCCGACTTTGACCTCCGAGCAATTGTCCTCAGAGCAGGGCGGGACCAGGGATCAGATGTGTGGCCTCTCGGATCCAGGTTCCTTTCCCTGTCTGGGACGGTCTGCCTGTAGAATCCCAGAGAGAGCTCTGTCTACAACTCAAACTCAGGTGATGCCTCCCCCTTCGGATTCTGTGTCTTCATCTGTTTTGCCTCTGTGCCTTGAGTCTTAGTTATCCTGTTTACAGGGACAGCTGATACCAAAACCCCAGGTTTCCCAACCGGGTTTCCTCTCCTCCTCTTATACCTCCCTGGAATACCCCACCAAGGAGGTCCCTAAGAAGAAGACATGCAAGAAGAAGCATATCGATTCCCCTAAATCAGTTCCTGAGGAGACAGATTTTGATGAGGGTGAAGGGTCCCCACGGTCACCTTCTGAAGATGTCTCATTCAGAGGCATCCTGGAGATTATGAAACAGAGGTGGCTGGATGTCCAGCAACCCTATGTCAGTGGAATTTATTTATTTATTTATTTATATTTGTTGACCGGGAGTGTCCAACTGGACATAGGTCCATTTTCAGCGGAGGCCCTGGGAGAAAAGCTCCACAGTTAAAATAAACAGACAGTAGTAGTTACATTGGATTACGTAGCGATTAACAATTTACATAGCAATTACTTACAACATATTAACAGATGAAGAACATAGTACATCAGTAGACAACTAGAATCTTTATCTGTGAAGTAGATAACAGACTTTAACAAATGTTAAAATAAGAAGTTCCTGCTGTATAAGTACTAGGCTTATGAGCATCTGAGCTTGCTATAATCAAGGTAGTTAGTGGAGTGGAAAGAAAGATAGTGGTTGGATGGGGTGGGTGATATTAGAGTGGGAGTTGCAAGGGCATAGCCAGCATGTTTTTAGGTGCACTTTTAGTAAAGTTTTGAAGTGGGTGCATGATGGTACGGAGGTAATTGTGGGTGGGAGGGAGTTCCATAATTTGGCTATGGTGCAAGAGAATAGTGCTTCACCAGCAGAGTTATTGGCTTTAGTGATCTGCAAGTGATTTTTATTGTTGGATCTTAGTGGTCTGGTGGTGCGATAGGGCTGGAGTACATTCTGGAGGGATGGGACATTTAGTGGATGGTTTACTAGTTTGTGTATATATATATATATATATATATATATATATATATATATATATATATATATATATATATATATATATATATATATAGTTTGTAGGAATCTGTATTACTGGAGGCTTTTGGTCCCAGCCCTTCTACTACCTGGGTGGTCCCGGCCACTGACGACCT
This sequence comes from Protopterus annectens, assembly GCF_019279795.1. NCBI lineage: Eukaryota > Metazoa > Chordata > Ceratodontiformes > Protopteridae > Protopterus > Protopterus annectens. The sequence goes on along the minus strand of NC_056725.1, from coordinate 507,640,154 downwards.
TCTGGAGTTGGTTTCACAGGGGGCATGGAAGGAACCTGACTCCATTGAACCCATTCCCAAAAAGTCAGATAGGATTATGACCCTCCAGAATCTAAGCAGTTATGGTCAAAAGGTCCTTCTGTTGATGCCATGTTGTAGCAGCGGCCACTAGAATGGAACTTGTTGACAAAAATACCTCTGTCCATCCTCCTGACAAGGAGTTGCAGGTGATGGACAGATTTGGGAAGCGTGGCTATGCTTTGGCGACCTTTGCCTTAAGCTCTCTGAACTATTTGGCACATTTTACTAGACTTCAGATGGATCTGATTAAGGTACCCTCAAAAGATCAGTATCTGAAGAGGTGAAGGATTAAGTCACTTCTCAGCTGGCGACCCTCCAATTGATTTTCAACTCATCCATGAGGCTTATTTCTAATGTGAAAGAAGGAACCTCAAGGGCAGTGGGTTCAGGTGTAGCCATTAGGAGACAGGCCAGTATGTGTTTGTACGATTTTACAGAGCCTTTAAAGTCTGCATTCATCAGTGCCCCCTTTGATGGCACCTCTGTTTTTGCCCCCAAAGTAAAAGGTACATTGTTCAGGTGTGAGAAGGATGGAAAGACCCTATCTGCCATGGGCATATGTTTTTCCACCCCCAGCGATATTTTTTGAGGAATCATCGAGGTGGTGGAAAGTTGTAGTTCAGAAAATCAAAAGGATCTTTCCAAAACACACATGGAGGGTCTTCCCCCAGAGGCAGAGGGTGAGTTCAAATGGTAGATGCCGTCCTCATGGCAGAGGAGGCCCACAACAAAAAGGGTCCATAAAATCCTCCTTTGGCAAGCCCTTCCAGTGCTCCGAATAGAGTCCTGATTGTCCCCCTCTGGAGGTAATTGAGGGTAGTTTGTCCCTGCACCAGAGAGCCTGGCTGGAAATAAAAGATACTTGGGTGCAGAGGATTGTATCCAGAGGATATATAGTTCCATTCTCCCTTTGTCCTCCAAACTCCAGAAAAATCCCCGATGTTCCCCCAGTCAGAGGGAGCAAGCAGCATTTCAAATACTCGAGATTCCTTTTAGTGCCAAAGAAAACAGGGGACTGGAGACCAATTCTGGATCTCTGCATCCTGAACAACTTTGTTCTTTGGATGGTCGTGGCTCAGTCAGTTCTTCCATTTCTGGGAAAAGACAATTGGATGTGCTCATTAGATTTCCAGGATGCGTACTATCGTGTAAAAATGAACAGGTGATCCAGGAAATTCTTGCGCTTCTGGCTAGGAGCCAGTCATTACCAGTTCAGAGCACTGCCCTTGGGTCTCACCACAGCCCACAGGCTGTGCACCAAATGCATGGCTGTGGTAGCAGCTCACTTGAGACTGCATGGATTCTGGGTGTTTCCTTACTTAGACGACTGGTTCGTTTCTGTCCCGACCAGGCATCAACTGATCATGGCAATAGGAAATGTAATCGAGATCTGTGCACAATTAGGCATAACCATAAATTTCAAAAAGTCACATCTTCAACCATCTCAAACTTTAGAATTCATTGGAGTGCTACTCGACACAAGGTCACAATAGCTTCTGTTCCCCTTTCCAGAGTCCAAATCTTAAGATCGCAAGTCAACAAGATACTTGGCAGTACCACAGCCCCCGCTTGTCTGGTCCTACAAGCATTCGGATCAATGTCAGTGGTGATAACCCTAGTTCCACTGGCGAGATTTCACGAGGATTCTTCAGTGGATGTTGGCATCTCAATGGTCAATACTTCAGCTACCTCTACTTTCCTTAAGCTATCTATGAGAAAAACGTACGCTAGCAAATGGAAAAGGTTTGTGCATGGGACACTTGAAAGTGATACAGATCCCTTTTTTGCACCGTTTCATGCTATCCTGGATTTTTTGTCATTGCTTTTTTATCAAGGGGCCAGTTCTTCCACGGTAAAGGTTCAGTTAGTAGCAATCTCCAATTTCCATGTCAGTTTTGATGGCTCTTCTCTTATGTTGCATAAACTTTATAAGACCTTTCTACATGGAATACTTCTGTTGAGGTCTCCAGTTAAAGATCCTACTTCACCACGGGACTTAACTCTAGTACTGCAAGCTTCGGTTCTTCTCCCCTTTGAACCTGCAAATACTTGCAATCTCAAATTCCTATCTTGAAAGACTTTATTTCTGTTGGCCATTACTTCAGCCAGACAAATTTCAGAAATTCATGCTTTATCGGTGAAACCTCCATACCTAATTTTTCATAAAGATAGAGTTACACTGCGATCTGATGCATCCTTTTTGCCCAAGGTTGTATCAGAATCCAACATTAATCAATCTAACGACCTTCCAGTTTTCTTCCCAAACTATACATAGGCAATCATTTGTTGCATTTTCTAGATGTGCATAGACAATTATGTTTCTATTTACACAGAACAAAGGACTTCAGAAAATCAGAGCAGTTGTCTGTGGTAAATTGAATTTGCACTTAATTAAGCAATTGTATGCTCATTCTACAAGATCCATAGCAGCTTCCACAGCATTTCATTCAAGAGCATCCATGGGTGATACTTGTGTAACAGCAACTTGGGCTTCACCTCACAGATTTATTTCTCATTACAAGCTAGTCAGTGTCTAGAAGTAGGGTATCGTTTGGCTCAGTAGTGCTCAAGGATATCCTTCCGTGAGACCACTCTAGGACTGTAGTACCTGGGGACTCTGTCCCATCAGTCGAGGACGGAATGAAAATAGACAACATTAGAAAAATAAGTTGTGTGCTTACAATAATGTTCCATCTGTGTTGTCCAGTTTTCATTCCTCCTCGACTCCCCACCTGCCAACCCCCATCCAATGTTCTTGGGGTCTTTACCTTGCCTCTACAAGTTCAGATATAGCTTTGTGCTCAAGTATGTATTATATTTCTGCTTAAAAAGAATTGTCTATATGAATAAAGTGTTAGTCTTTTGCTATAATCTGCAAACAAGGTCTGACATACTGGGGTTGATGTATTCTGGGTAAGGGAGAAGCTCAACACTTCAAGTTTGCCACAAGCTATTTACACTGGCCGAGTCGGATCCGAGGGATCGGATCCAAACCCATCAGACGAGGAGGAATGAAAATTGGAACACAGATGAAATTTTATAACTTCTTTTTTTGCACTTATTTCAGCAAATAGCAGTATATTGTGCGACATTAATAATGCCATACCAGCTCAGCGAGTATTGTTCAGAAGCTGTCAAACAGCAGGATTAAATCCCTTTTGTTTACCTCATTGAGGAGTAATGCATACCTGTTACTGTCGCTGATGTCACAGAATGTCCCAGATTTTGCCTTATAATTTTGCTCTGTCCCTCATAAAAAAAAAAAAAAAAAAAAAATGCTGGCAAATCATTCAAGATTCAAGTCAGTCAGTAAATCCACACATCAGAGTTTTGTACATCTTATTGGCCAAAAAATACATTTTGATGCAAAATGTGCTATTCTATTAACTTTTTAAGTGAATTAGAGTAATATTTAAAAAGTGTTCCAGATTTTGAGCTTTTATTCTGCTGTTATTTTTGAATTTGCACTGATTTCTTGAGCATAGAAGTTAAGAGTTGTAGTATCTGGTGTTCTCCCAGCATTTATAAAAAAACATGAAAAAGAAAACATGCCTGAAGACTTGAGGCATCTGCTCTTCTTAAAATGCAAGGTAAACACAGAGATCGGTTATTCTGGGCTGCTGATCTGTAGCTCTTACCTTGCTCATGTTTATTCACCGATTTGATCAGTTTTATCCTAATAAGGTTATATCGCAACTCTATTTCAGATAAAGAGCATAATTGGAAAAGGCCTATTTTTTTCTCCTAATTTTTCCCAACCAGCAGCAGTTTTTGGGGGCCCCCACACAGTTAAGGCTCATTAAGGGGAGAGCTACAGCCATGAGTAGTAAAGGTGCCTAAGGTTAGCTGTGGTGTTTGCTTTAGTGGAGAGAATGTCCACCACAAAGATTTAATTAAATCAAGGGGGACTATATCAGTGGTAAAACACTTAATAAAATGTTACTGTTACTTAACAAAATGTTACTATAGTCAGAGATGTCTTTTAAATTTAAAAGAGATGCAAATAGTTATTACCCATCTGGTTTATTAAGTACACAACACTGCTGTACAAACCTCTGCTGATTTGACAAACATGATACAAAATATCAAAATAAGATTACTCCCCCCCCCAGTGTCCACAGTGTTTGCTGGTGTCTAAAGCCGGAGTATGTATGCTGGTGAAAGTTTAAGTCCCTGATGTAGAATATTCTTGTTTTCTAAAGGTATGTGATGACAGTCCTCATTGGTTTTGCTGCATCTCTTTCTGATAGATTCTTCATTGCTTGGATAGTTTTTCTCCACTTGTCCATTAGGGCATTAGACTGCATAAAGTGTGGGCTGAATGATGTAGGTCTGAATACTTTGTCATACAAATTTTCTGAATTCCTAACTTTCCTTTTGATTGCTGTTAGTTATAACATATCCTGTCTCTCAAGAATAAATAGACTTAAATGGAAATGGTTTGTTCGACTGAGAGCAGTTCTAACAAGTAAGACAACTTACTGAAATTGCTTACTTTGTCCAAAGTGACATGATTGATATACCACTTGAAAGGGAGCAGTTTTGACAGCTTTTCCTACTCAAGATTAATATCAATAAAATTAATGCAACCCCTAGTAATGCAGTATTAAATTTGTAGTTGTGTCTGCCGGGGTGAGCAGTTTATGCAACTTAACGTAATATTCTACAAATATGAGCTATATGGTATCTTTAATCTGGAACAAATCAGACCTTGATTCTACAAACAGCCCGGTACTTGAAATGCTAGAATTTTTTTCTTTGGGATTATTGTTTTGGTATGCATTGCATATGGTACAGCTCTGTACTGCTTGTCCTGTCTGAGTCTGCATTCATGTCGAGTACATTATATCTTTTGCCTTTTCTTTGCACTTTGTTTCCAGACGTATTTGTCTTCAGTTGATTGAGTCTTTTATAGGTTCATAGGTGTGTACTAGGCTAATGGCCCTGGAGCCTTTACAAACCTAGCCCATAGGATTACCCTGACATCGTGCCACCCGACCCTAGTTCCCAGTGCCTCTGTCAAGTAGAGCCACCGGAGTGATCTCCGGGGTGAATTTTCTATTTCCCATCCACTCATCAAGGTTTGTCTTGAAAAGGGCCAGTGAGGTACTCTGTTTGACATGTATGGGAAGTCTGTTCCATAGCAAGGGCAGTCTGGGTTAGGAATTTCCCCTCCAGCACATTCTGTTGATTGTGGTAATGAGATTGAAGTCACTGGAGCGTGCGGCGTGGAGGGACTGGAATGTCTTTAGATGCAGCATTTCTAACAGAGCTGGATCAGACATGGCTTTGTATGTCAAGCAGAGATTGCCTGTAAGTAGGCGATATGAGACAGAGAATAGTTGGAGTTTTTTGGGTCTGTCCATATAGGACAAATGTTTAAGGCTTAGGATCCTCTTTGTAAGGTACTTTTGCGGCCTCTCCACTTGTTGCAGATGTCTAGTGCGGTACATGCCAAATGGGGCATTGTACTCAATGATTGGCCTAATGAGGGAAGAGTAGAGGGAGACAATGACCTTTTCTTCCTGGATGCAAAACCATTAGTAATGAGATGTGCCACATAGGACTTTCTGACCACAGTGGCAATGTGGTGGATCAAAAGAGAGGCTGCTGTCAACCTGTGTTCCCAGATCTCTTTTAACACCTTCTGTGTTCAGTGGACTAACATTGATGTGGTAATTCATGGGCAACGGGTTTTTCCCAAAGGGGGTGATGACACATTTTTTTGGCATTGAGCTTAAGGCCATGGTTCTGGCACCAGTCGTTGGTCTCAGTGAGGCCTTTCTTTAGGATGTCGACATCACTTGGCGAGTTAATAATAGCTCCCAGCTTGCAGTCATCTGCGTATTTTTGTCAGCCAGAGACCCTTTGTGTCGGCCTGGACTTCAGAGAAGCAGATGCCAAACAGGAGAGGACCCAGGACCGAACCCTGTGGGACTCCACTCATGGCTGGTTGGCAGTCTGACTTGGAGTCAGCTACTTTCACACTGTGGGTTCTATCTGTGAGCCAGTTTGCAACCCACCTAGTGATATAGGGGTTGATGCCTAGCTTAGTGAGTTTTTCTACAATTCCTGAATGGGGAATGGTATCAAACACCTTGGCCAGATCCAAGGTAGACTGTATGGAACCACCTTGCCTTCATCTATAGCTCTGGTGACTGACTCAAAGAAGTCGACCAGATTGAGCAGGCCTGATCTACCCTTCACAAAACCAAACTGTGTGGGATCCAGAGTTTGGAGAGTCCCTATATCCTTGTTTATTAGATCCATGATGATGCGTTCCATAGCTTTGCATATCAGACTCTGGCTAATGGGGCGATAGTTCCTTTGTGGAGAGGGATGACTGTAGCAGTGCACCATTTGGTAGGGGCAAAGCCTGAGGTGAGGCTGTGATTGAACAGGGCACACAGGTTAGGTGCCAGTTCACTCTGTAGTTCATGTAGAACACAGCCAGGGATATTGTCAGGTCCCATGGAAGCTGTATTCTTGGGCTTGGACAGTGCTGTTTTAACCTGTGCAGCAGTAATACTGGGTGCCTGGCAATCTACTGGTATTGTGAGTGGTCCTTTGGGGTGGGGGGAGCAGGGTAAAGTTGGCACTGAATCTGTCAGTCAGTATATTGGTAATATCTGTTGGCTCAGTATAGGAGGTACCATTGTGCAGTAGCTCAGAGCAAATTTAGGTATTGCCATGGAGATTCTTTACATAACGATAGAAGGCCTTGTGGTTGTCTTTACTATCTGTTACAACTCTGCTTTCATAGCTAGCTTTAGAGGATTTGATGAGGGATCTCAACTTCTTGTTGAGGCTGATAAGGGAGTTTTTCCAGTCTTGGGACTTTACCTTATTTCGCATCAGTTTCCTCCTCCTGTTGTACACTTTGTTTATGGTAGGGGACCACCAGATTGGCTTCCTTTTCTTGGAGGAGAGTGTCTTGGTTCTATTGGGTATGGCAAGATTTTATTTTGTTAAGTTTGAATATTAAGTTCTAGATGCATGCAACTTCTTCCTTAAAAGAAAGCAAGACTGGATTTCTTTATCTACTAATGATTTTTTTGCTCAAGCCAGATTATCATTCTAACATCTTTCTGCAACTGCATTTGTGAATAAGCATCAGTACATTACTGAAATTGTTTTGCTTTTTCTTTGCCGCAACACCCACTTTTTGAACAACTGTCCATATACACAGGCAACACATGGGTTTCACAGAATTGAGTAACTCCCAATAAAGGGCACTTTAGAATGAGAAAGCTTAGCATTTAGATGGTGTCCTTTAAAACTCATTACAGCCGAGCGCTCCTCCAGGTGTTTCTGCAGTTACCTCCTACTGCACATCTAGGCGTCAAGTATGGTTACATATTGAAAGACCAAAAGTGACAAAGTGCGAACGCTCAGATGAGCGAAAATGCCGCAAATCGAAGTTTTTTTTTTTTTTTTTACGCAGTACAGTGAAGATCGGAATATTTTCCCTTTTTCCACTGTAGTGTGATCTCGGAGTTGTAATATATATATTTAGCGGGGGGGGGGGGCAGCCTCCCATAGTAACGTTTTCGATTTGCGGCATTTTCGTTCATCTGAGCATTCGCACTTTGTAACTTTTGGTCTTTCAATATTCGGTTTGCGGCATTTTCGTTCATCTGAGCGTTCGCACTTCGTAACTTTCGGTCTTTCAATATAGACCCGTCAAGTATTGCTGCTTCATATTTGCATTAATAATTCCAAAACCATGCTGCATACAAGGTATCAGAATATTTTATCTTGAAGCATACGTGATGGTAAACACAACTGTATTGATATCTGACCTCTGTCAGAGTATTTGTTAGAACTGTAAGGTAAGAACTTAATTTTTAAAGCCTCAAGCCACGTGCACTGGGAGTTGATGAGCTGTGTGTGTGTGTTTTGCAGGAGTTGAGAGTAGAAGTTCGTAATGTAAACATCTGCATTTACTGTGGAGTCCTCATGGGATGGAGAGCATTTATATCTCATTATACACATTCAAAAGAGCTGTACTGGAGGGAATGAGTTCTTCTGGAAGCTCAGTTGTACAAGCCTTCCTTTTGCCATTCCTGTATTTAATGCCTAATGACTGCATTAGGCTTTCCTGTCTTTTTTGGTTGCATTCTCTTTACACCTAGCTTTGTTGATCCATGCTGTTGACTACAGTTCTTTAAGACTTAAAACTTGCCTGACTAACTTGTGGTCTTGAGATGTGTTTGTGTATATATATATATATATATATATATATATATATATATGTATATGTGTGTGTGTGTGTATGAATATATGTATATATATTTATCTGTATATTTATATGATATATGTATATTTATTTATATGTTTGGGTCCCTGTCAGGGATTACTTCGAACATCAAATAGCCTAGACCATATGATTGAAGTTTTGAAACTTCGAACGGTTTGACTGGAGATCACTGTACAGTGCTGAATGGGAAATTTACTGTTTTCCTCACTGTAGTGCAATCTCAGAGTTGGTATATTTAATTAACAGGAGATGTGGGGGGGGGGGTGCATGGGAGCTTTGTCCCCTGCAAAAACTAATTTTTTTTTTATTTTAGTTTCGAAGTTTCAAAACTTTGGTCATATGGACTTGGTCATATGATGTTCCAAGTTTTGAAGCTTCAGTAATCTGACAAGAACCCATATATATATATATATAGACACACACACACACACACACATATATATATATATATATATATATATATATATATATATATATATATATATATATATATATATATATATACACACACACACACACACATATATATATATATATATATATATATATATACATATATATATATATACACACACACACACACACACACACACACACACACACACACACATATATATATATTTATATATATATATATGTGTGTGTGTGTTGTGGTATGTAGGCTCTCTGTTGAAAATTTTACTCTGAGATGTAATTTCTTATTGCTAATTCCTACTTGAAACTTGAACAGTCAAAACAGTACTCTGATACATGTGATGCATGTATGTTTTTTATTTTGTTGTCTCCAGGCAATGGAAAAATCCAACATTCTGCTGAAGAAACACCATTGTCAGTATCTGGTTGTTGATGCTGTTGCAACTGATTCTCTCTCGGTGAGTAAAATTAAAGCAAAATAGAAACTAAAACTTGATGCACATTGTAAGATAAGCTGTGTGTGTGTGTTTTGCAGGAGTTGAGAGTAGAAGTTCGTAATATAAACATCTGCATTTACTGTGGAGTCCTCATGGGATGGAGAGCATTTATATCTCATTAGTTTGTTAGAAAGTACTAAAAGATTGGTCCTAGAAAAATCCCTGAAGACAGTTGGATTGTATGGAATCTTAGGCAGAGTCTTTATGAAAAAAAGTACAATACAGTGGTCAGATTTAATGGGTGTGTACCATATTGGTACTGTATTTGTAAGAACCAGGTCAAATGAATTTGAATAAAAAAAATGAAAAGACCAATGGTTAGACCAAATGAATTTGAATCCCTGGTATGGGAAAGTAGGGGAAATTGCTGTCTGGACTAGAGAGTTAGTGTTGATTATGTCCAGAAACCTTTGTGCATATTTGTTGTTTGCATTATATGTTTGACAGTTTATGGGTGACAAGCTGAAATTTTCCAGAACAAATGTATTGGGTTCATTAATTAAGGACTCCAGGTTGTTTAGCTACATGTCATGGGCTGTGGGAGACATTGAAAGGGTTCTGTAGGTAGGAGTGAGATGATTGTTGGGTTTGTTTGACTACCAGAATATGCAGGAGTTCTTACATTGTTATTCTTCTGCCTATGACATGATAGCGGTGCATTACAAATGAATATTGACACATCCCCCTAACAAGTACAACCAAACAAGTTACGGGTCTTGACAAGTGATATTACATATTAGTAAAGGAGCATTGTCAGTGCTTTGGAACCAAGTTTATGTAATTATACAAATGTGCATGTTTTTAAGAGCCAGGAAAGTCTAGAGGGTGGGCATTTTAGTTCTGCTGTTGAGCAATGCCATATTGAGATGGGACTGACTGAAATTTGTTAGATTGGCCAGTATAGAAGACTGACTTAGCTAAAAAAAAGGCAATTGATGGTTAGAGAATTTCTTAGCCAATTTGTGAAAGCCCGGAGGGTAAAGAAATTCAGTAAAGCACTCTTAAGCACAATTAACACTCAGTATTCATTCTCACATGGCCAGATTTTTTTATTTTTTAAATATAATCCCCTTTTTCAGTAGTCTGTAGTTACAACTGTATTTTAAACTGATCAAAGAAAGAACTCTGCAACTCATCCTGCCCCAGTAACCTGGGGTGATCAGAACTGGTCAGACTTTCAGTCCTACAATAAAACCACAGTTCCACAAACAAGGAGTCTGTCAGCTCTTGGTAACCTGTATACTCAAAGCAGTGCTTTCATCATGCCTTCCTCTGTTACTTTCTTGGAACAGGCTGTTATGGTAAGCCAAAGGATACAGTATGAAATATTGTATGTGAAGTTGTTCAATCTCGCCATTCATTCATCACTGATGGGTTCGGAGCCGATCCTCGGCTCCGACAATGTCGACTAGCAAGCCCAAAGTTCTCCAGTAGCTCGAGACCCCACCCCTTATCCCATAATGCACTGCTGGAATTACCCCAGATCTAGTTTGCCACTGCACGGATCTCTTGGTTCCCAGCTTGGCTCGAGACTTTATTGGGAGTTTTTCAACTTTCAGCAAGTTATATTTTTTCATTTTTATATATCCTTGTTCTATTCTTAATAGCAGATATACTAGCTAGTAGATAGTAGTTTTTCTGTGTTCATACCCCTTCCCTCAGTATTATCTATCTTGCCTTCGGCCCTTTGGCCTTAGGATCCCTTATTTAGTGATTAGTCAGTGTTCCCTTTTGGGACTATTGTTTTTAGATTTCTTATTACTCTTTATAATTATTTAGTTGTCAGTGCCCCTTTTGGGCTGTGTCTGTGTTTGTGAGTTACTTAGTTAAATAGTGTGCTTGGGTTGTGTAATGTCTGAAGAAAAAGACAAGTCTGGGTTTAAAAAATGCCCAGACTGCAGACAGAAAATGTCAGTCACAGATGCCCATGTGCAGTGTGTTTACTGCTTGAGTGAGGTACATCTGCAAGAGTCTTGCAGTATATGTCATTCCTTTTCCACAAGAGTGTTAGCAGAAAGGAACAGGAAATTGATTGATAGGGGTATCATCAAATACCCCTTTTCTGAGGTATTGTCTGACCAGGATGGAGCCAGTAAATCATCTAAATCTTCTAAGTCTTCCACTGATTTTAGATCCAAAAAAGGAAAAAGGTCAGTGTGTGTGGTGACTTAGGCTCCACTGCCTTCGGAGCCGACAGTCTGGTATTTTCGGAACCGGGACACTGCTTTGGAACCAGTTGCCGAAAAACCTCCATCCATATTGCTCCATTCGGCTCCATCGGTCCACTCTTCCAGGTCCTCTGTCAGCCTATCTGATCTGGATATGGACTGACTGGTTCAGAAACTCTTAAAGGCACCGGGCCTAGTTAAATTGCTGTCTGCTCAGACACAACCGTCGGAGCCGAAGACCACTACTTTTGAATTGTCTGCTCCTCCTCTGAGCCATACCGGACCTTCGGAGCCAGAGGAGGCTGACCTGATGATTGTGGATCCCTTGGAGCCGACACCTGCTCCATTCTCGTTAGCTCCATCTGCTCGGACGTTCTCTGCACCAACTGGGACTCTAGGAGCCAACACTCTCCAATTGGGTCCGGGGAGGATAGCCGCACTGACTTGTCGGTACAGATTCTTCCTCTCGGGGCCTTGGCTCGGGTGAGCTCAGCTCCTACCTCGGGCTCGGAGCCCACGGCTTCGGTGCGGAAGGAGATCACGGCTCCAGAGCCATCGACTCCTTCTCATCGGAGCTGAGGTGCATTCGATGCCATGAGGCGAGTGTTGTCTCCCAAGACTTCCTCATCTCAAGGTTTGGCCTCTTCTTCCCCTAAAGTGCCTGTGTCTTTTTCTGTTTCCTCCGGTCATCCCAAGCGTAGAGATCCAGAGCCTTAGGTAGCCCCACAGGGCGCTCCCTGCTCTTCTGAGACCTCTCCAGAAGTTCCCCCTGAAGAGGTTCCCAGGAAGAGATTATGCAAGAGGAGGCATTTGGACTCCCCCCAGGAGTCTATCACATCGGACACTGACCTGGATGAATCAGAAGGGTCCCCCAGATCCCCCTCTGAGGACATCTCCTTTGCGGAGATTCTTGAAATTCTTAGGCAGAGGGGGTGATTGGCAGTCCAAGAGCCCTACTGAGGATGAGTCGGTTCTCCTGAAGGCGTGTGGGTCTCAACCTTCCACCTCTTGGGTATCTCCGCCCTACGATGAGCTTATGGATCTGGTCTCTCGTAGGGCATGAGAGTCTCCAGAATCTATGGAACCTGTTCCTAGGAGGCCTAATAAGTTTTTCAGCCCCTGTGGATAAGTACTTTTTGACCAAGGGAGTCCCTGTTGATGCCATGGCGGAGGCGGCAGCCACCAAAAAGGAAATGTCTGAGACTTCCTCATCTATCCATCCTCCTAACAGAGAATCTGGGAACATGGATAGATATGGGAAACGCATGTTCAGTTCAGTGACTTTCTCACTTAGATCACTGAACTACTTGACACATTTTACCAGACAGCAGAGAGATCTCCTTAAGGAGTTGGGAGATGCTCTTCAGGGTGCTGTAGCTTCGAGTGTATCCGATAAGATTAACACTCAGCTCTCTACCCTCAATTCGATAGTCAACTCGTCCATGTGTCTCATATCATATGCAGCTGATGGTTCGAGTAGAGCCGCAGGTACAGGAATCGCTCTTCGTAGGCAAGCCTGGATGTGACTCTGTTCCTTCGCGGAACCCTTCTAGTCTTCTTTTACTAATACCCGATTTGACGGCTTATCTTTGTTTGGGCCAAAGGTGAAGGAGACTTTGACCAGGTGTGAGCAAGAAGGAAAGAGTGTCTGCCGTTGGAGTCCGTTTTTCCACACCCACTCGACCCTATTGCAAAGGTCAGAGGGGAGGAAAGATGTGGTTCCAGAAAGCCCAAGGAGCCTTTCAAGACAAATGTGGAGAGCCCCCCCTCCAGAGGCAGAGGAGGGGGTTTCAATGGAAGACACTGCCCTTGCAGCAGAGTGGGTCCACAACACCAGGGTGACAGAGATCACTTCTCTGGTCAATCCTACCAGTGCTCCTGAAGGGTGGCCTGGCTGTTCTACTCTGGAGGCAGATAGGGGTCACGTATCATTGTACCCCAAAGCCTGGCTAAATATAACAAATGACAGTTGGGTACAAAGTATCATTTCCAGAGGGTATTTCATATCGTTCTCCACCCAGCCTCTTCCTGCCAAAAAAATCCTGGATGTTCCACCGAGTTACATGGGACAAGCAGCAATAGAGGTACACCAATTGCTAGAAAAAGAGTTATCCAGCCAGTCCCAGCAGACCAGACAGGATTCAGAACTTACTCAAGGTTCCTTTTGGTTCCAAAGAAAACAGGGGACTGGGGACCCATTTTGGATCTCAACAGACTCAACGAATTTGTGAGAAAAGAGAAGTTCTGAATGGTCACACTACAGTCCATACTCCCGTTCTTGGGGAAGGACAATTGGATGTGCTCGATCGATCTCAAGGATGCGTACTACCACATAAAGATGGCCAGACCATCCAGAGATCACCTGTGTTTCCAGCTAGGAGCCAATCATTATCAATTCCGAGCTCTGCCATTTGGTCTCACTAGAGCCTCCAGAGTGTTCACCAAGTGCAATAGTACATAACTTCTTTGTTTAGATTATTAAAATGCAAGACGGCATGTACAAAATAGCATGAGATAGCAACATTGCACACTGACAGTATGTATAAACTGCAGCATTTTGACTTGTACAGATTGTGTGGCAGTTAGCAACTAGGAAATATAATAATGTTAGCTCCCTTTTGTTAGATTTCTGTATGTTAGTGTTAGTATATGATTTTTTTAAATTGTATTTTTTTTTTACATCCCCACTGCCTGGTGACCATCAGCTCTCCACTATTAGCACATTCATTCCTCATGTGGCAAGAGCTATTTCCAACCCATTCATTCCTCATGTGGTGAGAGCTAATTCCAACCCATTTATTCCCCAAAAAGTGATGGTTATCATTCTGGCACCCTTTATGGCCTTTTTGTGAATGTGCCATAATCCCTTCCCCATCAGTGGTGCCCCCATATGGATGTATGTCAAGTCTGTGACGCACTTGTATCTTTTCCCTGCAGGACCTGCTCATGGATGAGTGGCATATGCCACCCCCCCCCCCCCTCCGAAGTACCAGGTCACCACAACTCTATCTCTCTCTGTCCCTGGGGAACTATGCAGTGTAAGTCTTGCATCTGTCATCCACCCTTCCCCATCTCTTTCAGCTTCCTGAGCTGCTAATTAATCTCGGTTCGTCTGGTTTGCCATCAGGGCTTTTATTCCTCTGTCACATAGCTGGGGTACAGAACCAGCAATGTCCAACAGGATGAGCATTGTTGGGGAAGTAACAGACCACCCAGCATTGTTATGAGGCCTGATACACACATGCTCACACACACACACACACACACACACACACACACACACACACACACACACACACACACACACACACCATCTCTAACTCCAAGATCTCAGTAGTTGGAGTACAGAAACAATACTGAGATACAGTAGTATCAAACTTACTTTATATTCTGACTATCTGTAATTTCACTTTGTGAATTCTAAAGTTCACACTCTCAATCCTGAAAATATTGATGGGTACTCATACAATGCATTTATGTAACGGATTAATGGGTAGTATTCCCCCAAACCTTCCCAAGTCTGATTAGGCACCAAGCCAAAATGTGTGGATATCCGTGGTTTAAAACACCAAGCCAAAATCTGTGGCTATTCCTGGTTTAAAACCCCAAACCAAAATGTTTGGCATATGGTTTAAACCAGGAATATCCAAGGAATATTTCATTTATCTGTGGTATTTTTTTATGAAACACTGAAGTGTAATGCACCTAAGACATCCTAACCTTGACCGTGGTGAAACTGAAGGTTTTCATATAATCCTAAAGTCACCTGCTTCTGTCATGTGGGGTTATGCTATTCTGCCATTCAGTTTTACTGGCCATGATACATGCATTTTTTTTGGTGGTGGGGGGGGGGGTTTGCTGATGTGATGATGAAGCAAAAATCTGGACAGTTGAGAGGTTTGCTCCTCCTGCAGGTGTAGGAGCTATGCTGCCTTCTGACCCTCATTTCTCCAGCCACCTGCCACACCGTTACATTTATAGGACCTGCTGTCCACCCATATTTCCACCTACTTCCTACCCCACTTAAAGATATCCACATAAATATAGATGTACCCCCTGGCACAATAATACACACACAACACCTAAACCATCAGCCTGCATTTAAGCACTGTAACTTTCTTTCGTCCTTTATACTTAAAAAATTGACCCAAGTGATCACAGTTACTCCATCCACCTCTCTCATTTCTCTGTTCCTACCCCTTTTATATTTGTTAACCTAGTGTTTCAGCTCCTCTCTCACTGATCTTTCTACAAACCTGCATACCATGCTTTACTTTAAATGGTACTGCATCCTTACTCTTCCTGTTTTGTCACCTTACAACTTAGCATACACCACTCAATCTTACACACATTTCTTCTACAATCTGCTCTACCTATAACCATTCAAATCTCTCTATTTCGCCACTAATTACTTTCAGTATGTACAATGACTCACACAATCTTCACTTCAAGTTCAAATTACTAAATCTTTATGCCTGTCCCACCAAAATAAAAATAACTCTTGAAGTTAAATGAAAACAAGCTTATCAAACTGATCCATCTTTCTGTCTCATTCCACTCTTTGGGGATATTCACCCCCAAACCCGGCCCTTTTCATCCCATCCTGACTTCGCAATAGCCTCCAAAACCCATCCCAAGCCAACTTCCCCTTCCTTCTTAGCTCACCCATCTCCTTATAATACAGGAACCTCACCACGGGTGTCTATTTCATTTCAGCAAATTGTGACTTCACTGAATGACATTTCATCAGAAACGCCGTTCATTTAATTCCCCTCGTGGGGGGCTGCGCCCTCCCCATGCTTATATATATATATATATATATATATATATATATATATATATATATATATATATATATACCAACTCTGAGATCGCACTACAGTGGGGAAAGGGCAAATTTCACAATCCCCACTGTACCACGATCTCAGTATGAACAGTTCAATGAACGGCATGTTCTATGTAATTGCACTGAAAAGGCCATTTGATGAACTGATTTTTCGCTGAACTGATGGGGATCCCACCACCGTCACCAAAGCCATTAAAACCTAGTCCACCCACCTCAAACTCACCCAAATAATTTAAATTATTTTCCTTAAATACTATAAGATCTAGCATTATGTTATAGATACAGCATCTATAAGAAAATCTCAGAACTCAGCTCCTGAATCTCCCACAATAAATCAGAAGTTCTGAAACATAGACAAAACCCCATAAACTTAACACACTGAAATATTAGTTCCTGGTTATAGTATCACTGTGACTGATCAAATTCAGAAAAAAGGTAGTGGAATAGCTTTACTATTCCCAGACAATCTTGAAATCCCACCCTACAATGAACATATTCCCAAATTGCATAATACCAAACTCCTCATCTCCCATCTTCAACTAAATAGCCATAAACAGCTACATATTATTTTACTCCCACAGGGAATAATGCTTAAACCTTGGAAAACATCCTAAACTGAATCTCATATACAATTTCTGATGACAAGATAATCCTAAGTGACAGTAATTTCATGTGGCAGATTATCTCCACAAAAATGCTTATCTAGCCGCAACCTATTTGGCTAGATTCAATGTATTTCCTCCCTCACAAGGTATAACTATCAAAAACTATGCCTCAATTATCAACTGAATATTGTTGTCAAAGTCCACTAAGTATGCCTCCAGTGGCACCCTGTCTGACTCCCTCATTGACCACTTCACTGTATATGCAAATGGACTGGGTACCCATCATGTCAAATAGCACTGTCTTAGAACTTCCTGTATCATCAATAATTTTAACCCTGATAAATTTAACAGAATCCTAAGCTCCTTTAACTAGTCTGTCCTGAAAAATATTCCACTTCAGAAAGCTGTACACACATTTAACACTTTTCTTGAAAACTCTCAGTAGTCTAACTCCAACTAGAACCAAAAATGGAAGGAATAACTATACTCATTGTTTATCCACTCAAACAGGCACCTAATGCATGAAAGAGGTAAGACTTAGAATAATTACAATATAGATCTCCCAAAACATACATCACTTTGAAGAACTATGTAACCATACTAAAAGACACATTAATGCAGACAAGAAAATATGCTGTAATAACCCCTTACTAAATCATTGTTCCAATCCTAAAAAAATTGGTGGTCTAGTAATAATATAGTGTACCCTGAAACAACCACCACTCCTAATCCTGCCCTAAATAACAAACCCTCTAAAAGAGCTGTTCAATTTAAAACATAGATTTTATAGAAAACATTAAAGCCCTTACTAGAGACTTTCCTCCTAACAGTACTGACAATGCCCTCTTGTCAGACAGCAAACACCCCCCATGTCACCCTAAAACCCATCCAGACCTCTTACATTGAATCTCTGCTACTTAAACTGAAACCCTGTTTTCCTTCAGCAGTTAATCTCCAGACAGGAATACCTCAAGCTGTCTGCCAGTATCATGTCCTATTCTGTGTCTGCTCTAATTAATAGATTTGTCAAGAAATCATATGTTCCTTCTCTGTGGAAAAAGTCATCCTCCTCCTCCATAAAGGAGGACCCTCATGTGATATAACTAATTTCCCCCTTTGTTCAAACTTCTGGAGAAGTGCATTCACAAGTAACTTCAACACATCTTTCAGGAAGAGCTCCTAATTTTAGTCCCACCCATAGCACTATCACGGCTTTGTTAACCTTCACAGATACTATTAATAAAGCCAGAGAGGAAGGCAGACTCATGTCTTTTGTTTCTTGACCTGTCTAAAGCATTTGTTCTAGTCTCTCACCAAAAACACCTCTGCCAACTGTCTTCCCTTGGCCTATCACAACCCATACTACTGTGGTTTAACAACTACTTAACTGATAGATATCAGTTTGTTATATGGCTGTCCACCTTTTCTCCCTTGCTGTCATTACTGGTATGACGCCCCGCCATTGGACTGGTATTCAAGGAGCCTCAATCCTCACCACTGGCGCCAGTGGGGGATGTACACTGAAAGGATGACAGGGTACACACACAGTTTTTCCAGATGCAGCTTTCTGCATCAAGTGCAGTTTCCCTTAAGAGCACACACAGACCACAGTCAGTCAATGGTTGGTTTCTCTCTCTTTCTCCAGATCCTCGATAAGACTCCTCACTTCCAAAGCGATAGGGTTGAGATCTCAGCTGAGTGGCCAAGCCAAGACCTCCAGCACCCCCTCTGTCCAACCAGTGCTTCATGTCCCTGCCCAAGTAGCTGACACACACACACACACACACACACACACACACACACACACACACACACACACACACACACACACACACACACACACTCACACTCTTTGTGGTTGATTTGTATACACACACACACACACACCTACCTGGGAAAGGCTGGTACAGGTTTACTAGCTATGCCCCCTTCTACCCAGACTATAAGGTAGTTTCCACCACCACCAGCCACTACTTATCAGCTACTTTATTGCACTTAACAAAGGGTGTCCAGTCTTGCTGTGTAATGTTACTATTAATTCAAATGGTAGTTTGACCAAGACTATAGGAGTGGCCTACACAGGGTCACCAAATAAATATGCAAGTACTCTCAGAACTGAAATATCTCTACACAAATCAGCCACAACAAAAGGTTTAAATAAATTTAATAATGAATAATAAAAGAACAAGAAAATGCTCAGTATATAATCACAGTGACAGAGCTCAAAATCACAGGGAATTTTTAAAACAACATTGCAGGACAGTCTCAAATAAATAAAGAAAAAATATCTAAGCTAAGCTTTGCTATATTCCTCACTGTATCCAAGAGAGCTACGAAGTAAAAGTAACTTCTTTCGGCTTTTCCTGGTTAGGGGTCGCCACAGCGAAACTCCGGTCCGCTAATGATTGGCAGTGGATTTTTACGGTGCTGAGTTGCCAGCCCAATGTCCAACCTTCAAAGAAGGCGCACCCATTCACGCACACACCTATCTGCATGTTTTTAATGTCACTCGACCGCGGGGAGGACGTGCAGACTCCACACAGAAGGCGCTCCAGCCGAGAATCGAACGGGAGAACCTCTTGCTGTGAGGCGACAACACTAACCACTGTGGCCCCATCCAAGAGAGTTACTATGCCGTAGAAACTTACTTACAGAGCAAAGCAGATGTGGTGAGTGGTTCCTGTTGTTGTCAGGTCCAAGACAGAATAGAGAATGCTGTGTCTCACTAAGAAAGTTGTCAAATTAATATCTCAAATATTACTGCTGGGATATATTGCAGAATAACATAATTTCTTGTCATCTGACTCTGTCCCAGATGAAACCCCCACTGCTGAAAGCTAGCAGTATTTAGCATTTACAAGTGAAAATACGTAGACCTCAGATCTTTGGCAGATGAGCGAAGTCATAAAACAAATGCATTTAATTTCAGCTATTTTTCTGAAGTTTTGCTTGACTGAAGTCAACCTCCTGTGTTCCAGTTTCCACTATTAAAATATATACATTTAAACAGTTACAAATGTGCATGTACATTTCTGTTCTTTTCCAGTATGATACACCGTGGCTACATTTCAAACAGCACTTTGCAAATACCTTCAAGCAGTTTGATATACACATGACATATACGGTTCTAATACATTTTTAACGCAAGCATCTTGTATACATCATGTTGATATTCACAAATGACATAAATATTTATAAAATAACTGGTCTGGCAGTATCTCTCTTTGTCACACCCCCCATCCCCATCAAAGACTCAAGCTAGTTTTTCAAGTGACCCTTGAGGAACGTCACTTGAGAGGGATGAGCCTATGTGGGAATGCACTACCCCATACCCTGTCTTGAGAGCCCATCTGCATTGGCATTGCTCACCCCACTGTGGTGCTGCACTCTCATATATGCCTGCAACCCTAGGCTTCACCTTAGTAGCTTGGCATTTTGCTGGCTGGCTTGTTGTAGCCATGTTAAGGGATTGTGGCCTGTAACTGCAGGGAATTTCCTTCCATACAGATAAGCCTGAAGTTTCTGCAGTGCCCACATTATGGCTGGGCATTCTGTTTCTACAGCTGCATAACCTCCCCCCCTGGGTGGGAGCCTACAGCTGAGATATACCACTGGGTGCTGTTCTGCCTGTGAGAAAACTTCGCTGAGTACACCCCCCCAATCCATGGTTTGAAGCATCTACCTGCACAGCAAATTATTTTCTGTAACCTGGACTGGCTAACACAGGTCCTCCCAACACTCCTTTAAGCTTCTGGAATGCCTGCTCACATGCGGGGGTCCACAATACCTTATCTGGCCTATTTTTTTTTCCTTGTCAGGTCTGTGACGGGAGGAGCTATGGTACTATAATTGGGATCAAACTTTCTGTAGTACTCTGCTGTCCCTAAGATTGCTCTCACCTGCTTTTTGGTAACGGGCAGGTCATGCATGAATGGCTTCCACTTTGGCAGGTTCTCGTCTGATCTTACCACTCTGTGTCCCTGGTAGTAGACCTGTGCCATACCCACCTGACACTGTGGTTAATGGTCAACCCTGCCGTCTGTATGCCAAGCATCTCCCTGACATGCTGAAGATGCTCTTGCATGGAATGGCTGTAGATGGCAGTATTATCCAGGTAAGCAAGGGCAAAATCTCCTGTTCCTGCTAGGATATGATCTACCAGCCTCTGGAAAGTTGCTGGGGCATTTTTCATGACAGAGGGTATCTTTGTGAACTCATACAAGCTGAAAGGAGTCACAAAGGTTGGACCTCTCTCTAGCATTGGGAGTCAAGGGCACCTGCCAGTAACCCTTGGTAAGATCGATAGTGGTAAGATACTTAGCCCCACCCAGCTGCTGTAGGGCTTCATCTGTCCTAGGCATGGGGGAAGCATCCAACTCTGTGTGACTATTTAATTTCCTGTAGTCCACACAGAACCTGGTGCTGCTATCCTTTTTTAGTACAAGCACCACTGAGGAGGCCCAGGGACTGCTGCACTCCTGGATTATCCCTTGTTCCAACATTTCCTGCATCTCCTCCCTCAATCTGTTTGACTATCTCAGGCACACTGTGTAAGGGGCCTGCTTAATAGGTCTTTGGGTCCTGTATCCACATTGTGCTGCACCCAGGTGGGTGCACCCTGGTTTCCCAGTGAACATGCCCCGAAACTCCTGTAACACTGCTGGGATTTCTCGAAGGTGGGTAATGGATAGCTGCTGCGACATTGCTATCCTTTCCACTGAGGTGTCAGTCCGAGCCTCTCTGAAGAGATCAGTCTCCAGAACCCCCTCAGACTCCTCCTGCCATCCACTGCAAATACTCAGGACAAGGGCCTCCTTATCCTGGTAAGGTTTCATCATGTTAACATGGTACAGTTTGTGCCATTGCCCTCCTGCCTAGCAGTTCTACCATGTAGTTAACATCACTCACCTTCCTTACCACTTTGAAGGATCCTTCCCAAGCTGCATACAGCTTGTTGAGCCTGACAAGAATGAGAACCATAACTTGCTGCCCCACAGCATAATCTCTAGCTTGAGCATTCCTGTCATACCAGACCTTTTCTGCTGTTGGGCATCTGCCAGTTTCTCCTAGGCCAAGCCCATGAGTTACCTGAGCCTTGTCCTGAGATTTAGGACATATACTACAACATACTCCTTGTGGGATTCACACTCACCCTCCCAGTGATCACGAATCAGATCTAGAAGTCTCCTCACCCTATGCTCATACAGCAATTCAAAAGGAAAAAAAAATGTGGATTCCTGGGGCACCTCTCTGTAAGCAAACAACAGATGGGGCAAATATTTGTCCCATTCCCTCTTAAACTGGTCTACAAATGCCCGTAACATGTTCTTTAGTGTAGAGTTTAACTTTCCACCAGGCCATTAGCCTGGGGATGGTAGGGGGGGGGTGGTCCTTAGGTGCTTCATCCCACAGTGCTTCCACAGACAAGCCAGTATGTCTGACATGAAATTGGAACCTCTGTCAGTCTGTATTTCTTTTGGAAAACCTACCCTGCTGAAAATCTCTAACAAAGCATTTGCCACCTTTTCGGCCTCAATGGAGGACAGGGCCACCTCCTCAGGGTATCTGGTAGCATAGTCTACTACCATTCGGATATACTTCTTTCCTGTGGAACTTCAGGTACTCAGAGGCCCAACAATATCTATAGCTACACTCTGAAATGGCTCCTCAATCACAGGCAAAGGCATCAAAGGGGCTTTGACCTCGTCTCCTGCCTTGCATACCTTCTGGCACTGCTCACAGGTCCTGCAGTACCCTGTTACATCCCTGGAAATCCCAGGCCAATAAAAGTCCTACATAATACGTCTTACACTTTATGTCCATATGATCTGCAGAGGGAATATCATGGGCTATGGCTAGAAGTGAGAGATGGTAGAGTCTGGGCACTACCAAATGCTGTATTCTCTCACCCTCTAGCCCTCCCTGAGGGAGGGGTCCACTCTCTATATAGTAACACTTTGTCCCAATATACAGATTTCGCTTTTCCTTGAGTATCAGATGCCTCTCCCTCAAACCCTGTAATGTAGGGTCTGCAAGCTGAGCCTTTCTCAACTCTCTCTTTGTAATCCTTCCCAGCTCCTCTTCCACAGGAAGTCTGCTATCCTCTGACAGCGGTGCCTCACTGTCAGCCTGGGTACTACTACTTGCCTTTGCCCTTGTAGTCACTCTGCCAAGGAAACATCAGTACCCACAAGCAGCTGTGGCTCCCCTTCATTCTCACTGCTGCAGGGTAGCTCCCTCCCTGAAGTAGCCACCTTACCACTCCTGGCTTCAAGTGTGCAGTCTGTCTGGATCCCCCCTAGGCTACGAGACCCACATACTTGTCTCCAGGTCTGACTGTGTGTCACTGCATACACACAAGGTACTGCATTATCAGAATCAGTCCCTATGAGGACATCTGCAGGGATATCCTCAAACACACCTACTTGCTTCCTTTTCCACCCTCTCAGTAAAGGTAAACCCTAGCCAAAGGTATTTGGAATAGGCTCCTACCTAAAGCTCTGACTGGAGTAGACTGCCCAAGCAAGTAGTGCTCCTCTTTAACCATTGCGGGCTTCACAGTGGTTAGGTCAGAGGCTGCGTCAGTGGCCTCTTTCTCATCCACTAAGATAGGATATAACCTGGTGTGGTAGTTTGGTACCCTTGTTGTCTCCAGACAACTTACCACTGTCATTCTGTCATTCCCACTTACTAGCTCTCCCACCTTTTGTTCCCCACCTTGCCTCCGTGGACATCTATATGCTACATGGCCCCACTGGTTAGATTTTTAAACATTTAACTTTGGATCCTGACTATGTAGCTGAACTAGTGGCTTCCCGTGTTACTGGCAGACTTTGTTTGGGTGGTTTAGGCTGCCCACCATGTGTTCCATTAGACCCATGTGCAGCACTGGGTGTCACTTTCCTGTGCAGTGATGCCCTACTTGCTAAGTATTGGTCTCCCTTTTTCCCCAACTCACCTGTGGTCTTGCATTCCCTATCTGCCAACCAGATTCTTATGTCCTCAGGCAAACTGCTAAGGGCTTATTCCCTCACCAAAAGGTCTGCCAGCCCTTCAGAAGCGGTGACATGACACCCACTCACCCACCTGTGAAAATAAGTGCTTAGTTCAGCAGTGTATTCGCACACACTTTTATCTGCCTTGCATCTATGCTCATAAAACTTTTTTATAGAAGCTTCCGGTGGTAACTTAAAACACTCTAATAAACAATTTTTCACAGTATTATAATTTAAGCAGTCAGTATCAGACAATTTGGAAACAGCAGTTACAGCTTTACCATGGAGTAAGGGGGTCAGGAACTGTACCCACAGCCCTTGGTCAACATTATACTGTTTGCGTACCCTTTTAAACATATGAATAAAGCTGTCAGAATTATCACCCTCTGTAAATTGTGGAAGAAATTTACTGACCTTTATTGATTCTGGGGTTCAGTTATTCCCTTCCCCATTACCTCATGACCCTGGTGAAGAGTCAGCATCTCCTTTTCATGTGGCCTCTGCCTCTCATTTTCTTCGGCTTCCAGACATCTGTCTCTCTGAAGGTTCTAATTCCAAATGCCACAGTCCCTCTGCTGATTCTCCTTCGACCTCCAAATGCCACAGTCCCTCTGCTGATTCTAGTTCTAAACTTTTGGCCTCCAGTTCAAGCCTCTTTAACTACAGACTGATTTTTAAGTCCTCTGAGGCAAAGTTGAACTGTCCATTTTCTGAGAGTTGTACATCCCCAAGGCCAGTTTGGTTGTTCTCCTGGTTGTTGGTCTGAGATGCAGCTGTGACTAAGGCTACAATCATTTCTGCTTTAGTCAGGTTGGCATGCACCAGTCCTTTGGCTTGGCACATCTCAGCCAACCTGGCCCCTTGTCAGTTGCAGTACTCCTCTGCTAACATCCTTCTCTGCTGTCCTTGACTAACCAAGCTAACACAAAATAAATAAAACTATTGTAATATGAAATTCTGAATGTCCACCATGTGGCTGTTTGAGAGTACAAACATCTTCTTTAGTTAGTGACCACTGTTTACAGGCCACAGTAGTTCAATATCCACATCACTGAATCCCAATATGTGATGATGTGATCTCACCACTGCCAACCAATAAATGTGATGACCCACTACTGGCCCAGTAATCCAGGAACTTCAGTCCTCACCACTGGTGCCAGTTGGGGAGTGTACATTGAGAGGATAACAAGATACACACAGTATTTCCAGATGCAGCTTTCTGCATCAAGTGCAATTTCCCTTAAGAGCACACAGAGACCACAGTCAGTTTGGGGCTGGTTTCTCCCTCTTTCTCCAGATCCCCAGTAAGACTCCCCACTGGCACAGCTATAGGGTTGAGATCTTAGCTGAGTGGCCAAGCCAAGACCTCCTGCACCCTCTCTGTCCAACCAGTGCTTCGTGTCCCTGCCCAAGTAGCTGACTCATACACACTTTGAAGTTTGATTTATAAACACACACACACACACACACACACACACACACACACACATGGGAAAGGCTGGCATAGGTTTACTAACTATGCCACCTTTTGCCCAGATTATAAAGTAGTTATCACTGCCACCAGCTAGCTCATTATCAGCTACTTTAAGGCCCTTAACAAAGGGTGTTCAGTCTTACTGTGTAATTACTATTAATATAAATGGTAGTTTGACCAAGAGCAAGGCTATTAGGAGTGGCCTACACAGTGTCAACAAATAAATATGTAAGTACTCTCAGAACTTACATATTTCTACACAGATCAGCCACAATGAAAGGTTTAAATATAGTTAAGTACGTTTAATAATAAAAGAACAAGAAAATACTTGGTGTTTAATCACAGTGACAGAGTTCAAACTCACAGGAATATTTAAAACAACATTGTAGGACAGTCTCAAATAAATAAAGAAAAATATCTAAGCTAAGCTTTGCTATATTCCTGACTATATCCAAGAGAGTTACTATGCCCTAGAAACTTACTTAGAGCAAGGCAGATGTGGTGAGTGTTTCTTGTTGATGTTGTCAGGCCCAATGCAGAGTACAGAATGCTGTGTCTCACACTGGGATAGCTTGCAGAATGACATAATTTCTTGCCATGTGACTCTTTCCCAGATGTAACCCCCACTGCTGGAAGCTAGCAAGTATTTAGCATCTTCCTGTGAAAATACATAGACCTCAGATCTTTGGCAGATGTGTGAAGTCATAAAACAATTGCATTCCTTCACATTTCAAAACTAGTAATTATTTCACATTACAAAAAATACAGAAGACTCCCTAGTACAGACATTGTGTCTCCTTGCTGCATGGAAACTGAAAGATATCATCTTTTATTGCGTCCCCATAAAGTAATTTAAATTTAGCTATTTTTCTGAAGTTTTGCTGGACTGAAGTTAACCACCTGTGTTCCAGTTTCCACTGTTAAAATATATACATTTAAACAGTTACAATAGTGCATGTACATGTCCATTATTTTCCAGTAGGGTACACTGTGATTACATTTCAAACACCACTTTGCAAATACCTTCAAGCAATTTGATATACACATGACATACAGTTCTAATACATTTGTAACACAGGCATCTTATGTACATCATAGTGATATTCACAAATAACATAGATATTTACAAAATTCCAGATAGCTGGGTTGGCAGTATCTCCCTTTCTCAAAATTGGCATGCCAGATGGCTGCATTCTTGGGCTCTTAATCTTCAATATTTTCTCTAACAATCTACATAAATCCTCTCAGCAAGCTTCTCTCATACAGTACACATTTTTCTTGCAACTACTACAGAGAATTACTCAAGAAGCCTTTAACTCTGTTGAAAGATGTCAACAGGATTATCACCTGCTGCTAAATCCAAAAAAAAAAATAAATTGCTAAGTCCCATTCCCATGAAAATAAAAAACTAACTTGCTTTGTATTCATTGAAATTGTGTGATAAAAGTATTTGTTATAAATATTCTGTGGCATATCATCTACTCAGAGGCGATCTCTGCTTAACATACAAGGCCATGTCAAACCCTGAACTGTTGGACATGCTCCACTTAAAGAAATCCCAGTCCCTCTGAGCCACACGCTCTGGGGATCTAAATTTTATCACAGTGAACAAAACGTACTGGAGGGATAGGTTCCTGACCCAGAGACTCCCCATACTCTGGAATAGACTGCCCATACATGTCAAACAGAGCGCCTCCTTGGCCCTCTTCAGAAGGAACCTTGACGATTGGATGGGAGTTAGGAAATTCACCCCGGGGATCACATCAGTCACCCTGCTAGACAGGGGTCCAGGGAAGTAAATATTGTGGGAAGAAATATCCAGGGAATTGTTATGGCTAGGCTTGTATAGGCCCTTGAGCCGATAGCCTAGTACCAACCTATAAACCTATTCATTGCATTAAATATGATTGGAACTTTTCTCCTCAGCCTCCACTATGTACAATGTACTGGAAGTATTCCACAACTGAAAGACTGGCTAGATGCAACTATTTTGTTACAGAACGGACTTAATAACAGTACTGAGTCTGGTAATAAAAGCTTTCATCTTTTGCTTGAAGAATTTGAATATTATTTGTTAAAAATTAAGCGTTTACAATTAGATAACGCTTATTTTATGGAATGTTTAAAAGAAAAGGTTGTACCAAAGGGGTTAAGAATGCGGAGGTACCCTAATGGCTTAAAAAGTGGTACACCGTTTTTTAATGAATTAATAGCTTTTTTTAATCAACATGGATTTGAATATATGAATTTGATAGTAGCTAATAATGATAAATTAATTAATGAATTGATTGAAAAAGTTACAGAACTTGATCTTGTCATGTGTGCACATAGACAGTACACTGATTTTAAGAGCGAACATTTGAGAATTTGTAAGAGTATTGATCAACTTTCTCATGAAATTAAATTTCGAAAAATAAAAAAATTAAATAGGGATAAAACTGAATATAGTAGAGGCAGTGCATACCCCAATCCCCAACCCTCTCAAGAATGGAGTAATAAGTTTAAGCATAATGATGGTGGTGAAGAAGGTACAACTAATATTCCTCACATACAGGAAGAAGGTGAGGAAGATTTTTTAGACAAAGAGGAATACCCCCCCCCTTTTGAGATGTTCAGAGCACTTGAACAGGGCCCCCCAAGTGAACAGTATGAGAATGGAGAATTATTCAACCCATGTGTATGCCAACAATCAGTGGAACAGAGGGAGGGGGGGCATGAACAGCAACAGAGGAGGGATGAAATACAACAACAGGGGTTGGATGAACAGGAAATAGTACAAGTACATCAAGTGACTATAAGTGAAGAAACAATAGAGGATATAACAAATCTGAATATTTTTGACCATATTTTAGCAGTATGTAACATCATAACTAATAGTTCAGGAGACTTTAAGGTATATACTTTTTCTGATATAAAGTTTAATGAAGAACAATGTGACATTTTTGCTAAGGGATATACTTGAATACCCTGGCAACGTAGTAATATGGCCAATACCCTTATGGATCTGAAGTTGTATACCCGTAAATTGAATTTTAGGATATTATTTAAAGATTTATCCATTGAACATTCTGTGAACCCCCTGACAATTTCTAGTACATACAGCCCCCCTTTGCACCCCATATTGGAATTTGGTTAGAAATCACCGTTAGGCTGAAGGCTTTAATTCTAGGGAAAATATAGTTATTAAAGAAACCAATAGCTTCTTGGATAAAATTAGGATTATGAAGTCTGATAAGGGAGGAGGAATTGTGATAATGAATTTGGATGATTATTATAAGAAAATGCATTTTATATTGAATGGAAAAGCTTATACAACATCTTATTTGAATTAGCTGAATAGGTCATATGTAAAGATAAAAAATGAATTACAAGATCTGTTTATAGATGGTGTTATTAATATTGACGTCCTGAATTATTTAACTGAGGTACATCCAAAAATATCAGTAATGTTTGGTCTCCCTAAGTTGCATAAGGATACTTTATAGCCACCCATGCGCCCCATAGTTGACTCTAAAGGATCTATTATACAACCATTAGTGAAATATTTAGATTTTAAATTAAAACATTTTGTATATGATGAATCACATGTATGTAAGGACTTGTGGAGTTTTTTGAACTATATTAATGATATTTCTTTTAAAGATTCTTATATGTTAATAACTATTGATGTAAAAGATTTATATCCAGTTATTCCTCATCAAATAGGCATTGAATGGTTTAACGAGTACTTGTATGAGAAGAAAGTGGAACATTTTGATGTAGTATTATATACACAATTAATGGACATTATTTTAAAAAACAATTTTATTCTATTTAATAATGAGATTTTTTTACAGCAGGAAGGAGTCGCTATCGGGTCAGCATGTGGGAGCCCATATGTAAATATAAATATAATATAATAGTGCTGCAATGGGAGAAGAAATATGTTTTTTCTTCTGATTTTTTGGGTTATATAGCGTATTATACGCGTTTCTTGGATGATATTTTTATTTTGTGGGACGGTCCCCATGCTATAGTTAATGAATTTATAGCGTATATTAATTCCACTACTCAGTTTTTAAAGTTTACACATCAGTTTTGACATGCATAAAATAGCATTTTTAGATATTTTATTAATGAATGATTACAATAAAGAGATTTACTTCAAAAATCTATAGAAAGGAAACCTATTCAAATTCATTGTTACACTTCACTAGCACCCACCCATATAAACAAAAAAGAGCAATAATAAAAGGGCAGTTTGTTTGCGCTGCCCGGATGGTATCAGACTTAGAAGAATTTTTCAGTGAATGCGATAATGAATGAAATCTCCTTTAATATTAAGCATGCAAATAACGATTATACTGCTTCGTTAGTAGATAGTGTGGACATTAAAGGCATTCTTAATAAAAATTGGGTTATTTTAACACAGGATAAGGACATAAGACCCCATGTTGAAGAGAGACCTGTTACTATATTTAGGAAGGCTAGAAACTTGAAGTGTTTATTTGAAAAGCGAAGTTAATTTAATAATGCAGTTAGGAAGGGACAGATGAGGAAATGTGGTATGTGCAGATACTGTAGATATGTAAAAGAAGGTGAAATATTTTTTTTGTTAACAATAGGCACATACACATTAATTCTAAATATAATTGTAACTCTGAAAGAGTTATATATTGTGCTCAATGTAACCAATGTAGCTGTTTCTACATTGGTAAAATTGATAGGAAATTTAAAAAAACGTATTTATGAGCATTTATATGAAATAAGAACTCACAAAGACACATGCATTATATAGGCATATTTTAGAATACAATGAACATTCCTTTTGTTTTTTATTATAGATAATATAGCCTCTGACATCAGAGGTGGTGCATGGTCGATACTACTTGAAAGAAGGGAACTATGTTGTGTCTTTCGGCTTTTCCCGGTTAGGGGTCGCCACAGCGGAACTCCGGTCCGCTAATGATTGGCAGTTGATTTTTACGTGCTGAGTTGCCAGCCCTAACGCACAACCTTCAACGAAGGTACGCCCATTCACGTATGTCTCCACGCAGAAGACGCTCTAGCTGAGAACCGAACCGTTCAGCATCTTACTATGAGGCGACAACGCTACCGCAGCACCACCACCATGGATAAAGAAGGGAACTATACTGGTAGTTATTATTAGATTCTACTAACTGGCCAGGTCTAAATGAGAAGGGAACTATACTGGTAGTTATTATTAGATTCTACTAACTGGCCAGGTCTAAATGAGAATTTATCTATTCCTTCCCTTCTAAAATTAAGAGCTCTTAAAAGATGAGATATATATATATATATATTTTTAAACTTTTATATATATTTATATTACTATTTATATACATGTAGTGTTTTCTAGTATTAATTTTAGTAATATTTATTCATATTTTATATATGTATTTGTCTGTTTTTACTTTAAGGGGGTGTGGTTAATGTTTGATGACTGCATGACAGGATATAAAATGTAGATGTTTGCGTAATTGGATTGTCTGCGGAAGTTCTTTGATGGGACAAAAGCGCTTACTGGTTTTCCATCGTTTGTGGTTCAATAAACTTTGGCTCAATTTCATCAACTTCGTGGCTTTGAATTTTATTGTTTTGGAGTCTGTCCTGTTCCCTTCATGCAGTGTTGTGCAGCAGTTTTTTCGTTTTCTCTTTTTGTATTCCCAGTAAACAAATGTAAATGAATAAGTAAAATATTCAGTTATATACTGTGCACACATTCCATAACTGAATGGGATGACTAGAGGCAGTCTACTCATAAACAGCCAAGTGGTTAGTACACCTAGTGACATAATCAGCTGAATACCCTTGCAAATGATTACTGTTGACTTTAGTCAGCATTGGGAGCACCTGTGTACATAATTCTTGACAGAGCCAGACCATGGTCAAATGGGGCCCGCCCTTGGCAGGGTAATGGACTTGCCTACACAACCATACCAATATCCTATTACTTGTCTCTTTCCTCAGTTACCATAAAATACTGTTCATACCTGTCAGTCTGCATACAATTACTCTTTTTTTAACTTCTACAATGATCACAGAGATTTGGATTTAATTTAAAACTGTTATTTCAAATTTAACAACAACATTGACAGCCATTTGCTAAGCAAAATAATCTCACACTGAAAACGGACTTTGCATGAACAATGGTAAACAACTCTTTCCTTGAAACTCATATTTACTGAAAATGCATCTGACAGTCTATAAAGCTACAAAACTTGTTGGAACTCAGTCAAACATCATTTAGTGAAGCACTAATTACCATCAATGTGAAGTACTCAGAAATAAAAAAAAAATGCGGAGTGAATTTGCTAGCAGTTTGGGACAAACCCACTGGATGCAAGTGTCCCATTTCAATGGCAGCCTAGGAGCACTGTATGATGAAGTGACTTGGTTAGAGTCACACAGTAAACACATGACCGCTAAGGGAATCAAACTCTGCATTGCAAAAAGCAACTCGTAGCTTTGCTCATCCAGACTGTTGTAACCCAACACTGTCCATTTGACACAAGTGTTCCTGCAAACAAACAAGGTTAATTAAAATATATTCACAGTTAAAATATTAAATTCATAGATTTCTTGTTATCCAGCTTATTTACAGCCAGATAATAAACACACTGCCAGCAGTTAACTAAACAAAGAAACCAAAGATTTTACCCTAGAGGACATGGCTCATATGAT
The DNA here is from genome assembly GCF_019279795.1 of Protopterus annectens. Taxonomy (NCBI): domain Eukaryota; kingdom Metazoa; phylum Chordata; order Ceratodontiformes; family Protopteridae; genus Protopterus; species Protopterus annectens. The sequence goes on along the minus strand of NC_056725.1, from coordinate 507,608,151 downwards.
GCTGATCCTAATTACTGCAATCAATTCCTTCCTTTGCACCCGAACTTCTGTGGGTTGCAGAAACCAAGTATTTGCACACACACACACACACACACACACACACACACACACACACACACACACACACACTTACAGTGGAACCCGTTACAAACATCCTCTGCCCTCTCAACTTCTTAGGTTATATCAGAGGCAAACCCCCCCCAAAAACGGGAACATATTTTAAATGCTTCTCTTATATACTTAGAAGGTTGCCAGAATAAAAACCTTTGTTAGAAAGCATTTTCCTAAGGATAACTTTGAAATTCATGACAGTCATTATTGAATGACTATCATCCGTAACAGTTTGTCAGAAAACACACATTTTTACAAGTACTAGACAGAAATACATCTCAGTATCTTTACTCAAAAATTACGGGCAAAGCACTGGAATACTAATCTCCCACTTGATTCAGGAAGTGCTAAAACAAATTGTAGATTCATATATCCTGCTGGTGCTCTTATCTACTGTTCATCTGAAGGAGGACATGCTTCAAAATACTTTCTTGTAGAGAACATCTACTGGTGCTCTAAACAGGGAGTTCATAAAACAAATCACCATTTCAAATCTACAGCTGGTACTCTTAATTTCTCACTCAGTTGGAGGAGGACACATGCAATTTAGAGAGTGCTAAAACAAGATCTTTCTTCAAATTTCCTACTCAAATGGGAGTACAGGCATGCTTCCAGGCTTCCTGTACATGAATACTGATGCTTGCTTTGGAAGTGCATGCTTACTCTAGAACCGTGCTTTGAAGAACTCATCCAGTCTTTGAAAGGTAGCAAAGCAATTTATTTATTTATATTTTTATGGCCAGGCTGCCCCCCCCCAGCACTGGGTCCTAGGCAGCTGCCTAGGTTGCCTTTTGTTGGATCACAGTCCTAATTCTTAATCTCAACTGTGTCCATTAAATGTAAAGTACACCTTCCTTAATAGTGAAATGTGTATATTTTCCTTAAATTGCAATATGTAATTCATAGTGGTGTAGAGCTTATTTCCTGAAGGGTTTTATCTTTGCTGACAGGATGTGAAAAATTAGGTCAGGTAAGAATTTTTTTTATGTTGCCCACATCCAGTTGACATTACATAATGTAATATTTTGAAAGCTTGAAGGATTAGCGTCTTAATTTCTACTTGCCAACTGCCTGATACTTACTAATCTCATAGGCTAGATGTCTTTGTCCAGTTTATTTCTGTTGCGAGGGAATGCTTAGTATTGTTTGTCTTTCCTAAGGTTAGGCCTCTGAAAGTAAGACCCATTATTCAACAGCAGCATTAGGTTATCTTTAGACACAAGAAATATGATTTTACTTGGAGTTTGTTCCTCTATGTTGTAGCCTGATATTTTTGTATGGTCTTTCCATATCCTTTTCTGTACAAGTAAGTTATTCAGCTGCTAAATTCATCATCCTCCTCCTGTTTTTCTTTGACCACATTGTGTCTGCTAGAGCATTTTAGGTATTCTTTAATCACTGTGCATCTCTGTGCCATTTTAAAGTTGAATTTGTGTTTATCCTCTTACAGACTAAGATTTTCCCTTAATAACCTCAAGTCATTTTGTAAGCGTACCTTATTCCATTTCCCTCATCTGTCACATACTACTAGCTGTTCTGCATCCATTGCTCTTTTCTCTTTGTTTTCACCACATTTGGGGTATACCATTACATGGGTCTCCTGTTGCCAGTGAGGAAAGTGTCGTGGGCATCCATTTTTGAAAGCACCCTGAGGCTGTGAAGAAGAGTTGGGTATACTGGGTCCATCATAATGCAGCTAGCTGGGAAACATCTTTGCAAATAGGCATTCAGTGGGTGACCTGAGAGAGCCTTCTCTTCATCTGCATGGTGACAGACTCTTCTTATTGACTGCCCAGCTTACAGTACTGGCCAACACCTTTTTCTTTTTCTAAACAGTGATTTGGTTTCATTACTGGAGTCATGAAACTAAGCATCTTCTGTCCCTATCAGAGGCAACCAGGCCTTGCATATTTATTTTTCTCAAACATCCTGTTAAGCCCCTGCAGTACTTTGGCCACTTATTGAAGCTTGGATATCTGGGTCATAATCAGAATTTCATTCCTCCATGCCATGGAGTTGATGAATTGCATTACCCTTTCTTGTTGAGTAGTGCACTGGTCCCAGGGCTGGCCTTTGTGTTAACACATCTGTTATCTACTTCTTTTTTGATTGTTATTTTAACTACCATCACTGTTGTTAGTTTTCACCCAACTTTGCTACATTCCTCACTTTAGCCTCTTCCTTTCCAGTCTTCCAGGCCACAAGCTTTCACATGCCTTTCTGAAGTCTGCTTGCACCACTGCATTACTGATACATTTGTCAGCTATTGACTTTTTCTGGCATTTGTTCTAGTTAGGCTAGTGTAACCTCCTAACATCTAGCACATACAGATAACCAAGTCAGACGTAATTAACAAATAGGCAATACTGCTTTTAGATAAGATCACTGTAAGAGTAGATGGTATCAGTTGGGTTTACTTGCATTCTGTATGCAGTTTCCAGACTGGAATGTTTTCTTTCCTGTGATGAAACATAATGGGTCTTGGACAAGACAAATGCTGAACTCATGCAGATTGTGCAAGGTTTCATTTTATTTGCTGCACTTTTTTTGTTGTTTTCTCACTGCTTCTGCATTTTCATCCCTTAATTTTGTCTTTAAATGTCAGCTGCTTAGGGGCTCGGACTAGACTTCATTTCTCATAAAATGATACTGGAGGTAAGTGACTTATGGACTCTAGATGGCACCCTATTAGATGAGACTTTTCTAACAGCATCAGACAAAGCTACATTGAAACCAAAACCAGTTTTCTTGTTCCATCATTTTGCACCTTGTTTTGAGCATAAGTTACTAACAAAAAACATCCTCTTAGCAGCTTTGGCGCAACAAAGGGGGCCTACTTGATCACCTATGAAGGACAAAGCACATCCAAGATTATGCTTACCTAACACACAACATTATTGGTACAGTTGAAGCTTCAGTTTAATAGTTGTGGTAAAGTTATTTAATAGTCCTGCTACAAAGCTTTCTTCACTGAAAAGTCGTTTCCTACAAACAATCAAATTATCAGTCTAGTGACAGGATTCAATCTGTGTTTAATACTTTTCAGTTTATGCACATAGTAAATAAAAAACTGCAGATTATGTTTTGTGGACATTATTACAAAAGATCAGATGTGTGTTCTAATTTTAAAAGTGATACAATTTAATCCTGCCTTTAACTTTTATGCGTGCTGTCACATGGTATTTTTTGAAGGGTGTTGAGATAGCTGAATAGGTTTTGAGAAAAATGTATACATCTCAACAGATTAACAGTCAGGGATACAATTTAATTGACCCACTTAAATTGTCAGATTTCAGATGTGCGGTGCATTTTTGACACTACAGAAAACGTCAGTGTGTGAAGAGAAAGTTGAGTGTGGGTAGATAAGAATCCCTCTTGGTATGAGATGAGCAAAATAGTGTAGCTAAGAATTTAGCATCAGTTCTAACCCTAGACAACTAACCTCCCTCCACCTTTATAAGTAAATGCTAGTATGATGAAGAGACCCCACCCAAACATTAACTGTCACCACTGTTATCCTCACTCAGATTAATATTAGAGGTTTCTGTGTCATGGCAGCAAGATGAATTTTCAATCCTTTGAACAATCAGTGGTCCCTCTACAACTTCATGTATTGGGTAGTCTCTTTTGTGTTCTGTGTAATAAGCTAAAACACCTAGAAGATATTCATTGAGTGTTGTTCAGGATTTCGTGATGAATGACTACTATGAGAGAGCTAGAAAAAGTTTACATTGTAACTACATTTTACACTGAAGTTATAATCATTAAGAAGTGGTTTTCATAAACTTCAAGTATAAAATGAATGTGGTTTACTTGGGGTTGAGCTCATTTCCTCAGTGCTGAACTCCCTGATCACTGGTTTCCTTAGGAAATTACAGCTGATCCAGTTTCTAAGTGTGCAGTGATATTCTTTGTGGGCTTTCCCTTTTCCCTGATTTGCTCGACAGCAGAGTTGGTATACATAAGTTTGTGGGGTGAGAGTCTGGGAGGTGTAGGGGAGCACGCATCCTGGAAAAAAAAACACTTTAAATGTTTTTGTTACATTGAGTTACCAGTGAGTCAAGCTAGGCAAGTTGAGACCTCATCAAATTGTATGTTGGGAGCGCAGAGGGAAAATTTAAGAAGAATTTAGTTCAACACCAGTTGGAATCTTCTTAGGATTTTTGGTTTTCCTAGAAGAGCTTATTTCTTTAATGCATTTCTATCAGATCAGCTGAAAGAGGAATCCAGCTGTAGCCTAAGTCACAGAAGCAGCATAAAGTGCATATTCATCCTCACCCTGAATTCCATTACCTCTGATAGTGGGGCTCTATAGTTTAAGTATATGAGGAGGAGGGTTGCAATAATTCAGTTACTTTTACAGAGAGAGATTCTCATTGCTAACATCACCTTTATTTTCACACCCAACAGATACCAGGGACACCACTGTGTCTAGCTGAAGACATGCAACCTTGTAGGTGGTCATCAGTAAGTTTAGACAGATCATGGGATTCAGTGATTTAGAGGATGATAACCAACCAAATGGCTATTCTCTCCCAGAGTCTTCTCTGTGAGTGAAATATCTCTCCTCCTTGTTATTTCATCAGTATGACTCTCTTAAGGTAGCCAAATGCCTCGTCATCTAATTAGTGATACGCATGAATGGATGAATGAGATTCCCACTGTCCCTACCTACTATCTAGCAAAACCACAGCCAAGGGAACAGGCTTGGCAGAATCAGCGGGGAAAGAAGACCTTGTTGCGCTTGACTCTAGTCTGGCACTGAGCTAATTGGAGGAAGGCCTCTGAGCCAACTAATCAGTGATATATAATATTAAGTATCCTGTTTTGTTGCTTATTTTTACAAGTTATTTATAGCACTTTTATTGTCTGCATTTACTTTTCTAGCTAGTTTCACTGTGTGTGAGGTATTAACTAGAAATGTTCTACAATTATTAAGCATCTGGTTGGGTTTGTTTGTTTGTTCTGATTTCCTGCTAAGGAGTGCATCATATAACTTGTTTGCAGTTAAAAGCATTCTCTAGAGTCTCCTTGATCCTTTATCTGTTTAAACATCTCTGCAGTTTTTTTTCTACCTAAGTAGTGTGGGTAATGAAGCATTGTCCATATTCAAGCTTGTGTTTTGGGCCTAGTTGTTTGTTAGAAGAGGCTGTGTGTCTGAGCACATGTTCTAGGCCATCGTAGTTAAGCCAAAGCCAGTATAGCATTTCAATGAGAGTGAATTGTTTATGGTCATTGGCTCATTGGGGTTACCTGGACTACGGCTTGGAGTAAGCACCTCATTGGTTCTTTCAAGCTTTTTTTATAAAGTTGTTTCAGGTTTCAACTTTGTTACTTAAGAAGTTAACTTGAGTGTTTCTGCTATTTCACACTGAGCTAATCTGAGGAAGGGCTCTGAGCCAACTAATCTGTGTTGTATAACATTAAGTATCCTGTTTTTTTTTGCTTATTTTTACGAGTTATTTATAGCACTTTTATTGTCTGCATATACTTTTCTAGCTAGTTTCACTGTGTGTGAGGTATTGACTAGAACTTTTCTACAATTGTTAAGCATCTGTTTGGGTTTGTTCTGATTTTTGTTTCCCACCCTCCCTCCCTATTGGTATCCTGTTTTTATACTTGGTGACTTTGCAGTTGCCTGCCCATACATTTAAATTTAATCTTGGACATTCCCCCAGTCTAGTGTCATTACCTCATTCTACCTAATCCAGGGAGAACATTTGAGAATGCCAACCCAGGTAGTTTCTGCTCCACCTTTCCCCTTTCCACTTTACAAAAAAAAAAAATTCTAAGCGTGTTTCCTGCTTTTCCTGTAAGTCGTCTAGTCCAGATACAGATTTGCTGTATCCAGGACTGTTTGTAAGCTACTGAGCCCCAAAGCCTTTCTGTGTTGGAGGGAAGCCTTCTATCTTAATTTTGTTTCTTAGAACTAGCCAGTTTTCTAGTTTCAGCACTCGAATCTGTTTCTTTGAGCTCAGCACTTGTTCAGAACTCATTGTAAGCACTGAATAAGCTACAAATTAATACAGCACTCAACTTTCCTCACTTGTCTAGAGGAAAACAGTTTTTAGTACTTAATAAATAAGCACCTATCCAGGCATGTCTAAGGGTCAGCTCCCGGTGTTTTCTCCTGTCTACCTGATGAATCTGGGCATTTTGGGGCAGTGCAGCAATTGCCTCATGTACACAGACAACCCTCTCCTCCTACCACCCAACACTACAACCTGTGAGAGATGCACTTATATAGCCAAACTGGAAACAAAGCTCTCTTCATCCAACACTGGACTAGACAGTCAAGAGGAGAAGGTAAACACTTGCACCACACCAAAATCATCACATAGTCCCTTAAAACCTACACCACCAAAACGCACACATAGAAACACAAAACACACACCTACATTTCGCTCTCAATAAAAATCTACCCAGGCAACAGGGACCTCCAAAGCAGAAATGCAAGCAACCTCCACCCTCAACACAACCCAAATGACACACAGCCCACAAACTCAGTGTGCCACTCAACCACAGCTCATAAGGCTTAACAAACTACCCAACACTCTAGTCATAGGTGACTCTATAGTCAAGCACACTGATGTTCCACTCACCAGGCTAAACAAGGAGAAAGTTACTGTCAGCTGCCTGTCAGGTGCCAGGATCCGTCACATAACACACTCTCAGGTCACTCCACAACAAGTACAAATATGACTCTGTCATTGTCCATGTTGGTGTGAATGACCTGAGACGTACCTCCCTGGACTACATGAAAAGGGACATGGAGGAGCTGTCTGATCTTGTAGCCCAGGCAGGTATGACCTTAGCCCTGAGTAGCATCCTGCCATCACCCAGAATGATATCACAGTACAAGGACAAAATGATTGACTTCAACAATTTCTAAGCTTCTGGTGTCATTCTAAGGGGATCCAGTATCTGTCTGCCTGGGATGACATGATCGACAAACCACAATGCTTTGCCAGAGATGGCCTGCACCTGTTGCCCTTGGGATTCCGGATACTGGCTAAGGCTCTTGCCACCCCTATAGTGCCTTTTTTAGGCAAGGTTCAAATGACAAATTCACCACCATAACAGGTACAAGCAAGCAAAATCTGAGGGTAATAAAACGAAAAACAAAGTAATCCGAACTAGCTGAGAATAGATTTATTACTTCCAAGTATAAGATAAAAGGTAATGCCCAAAGTAAAAGTATAAACAAATGCAAAAATACAATCCACGTAAGCGCTTTTGTTTGGCTGTGCCAAACTTTTTCAAACAAAGAATCGTCATTTCCTGTTAACTAAATACTGAAGTTACAATGATGTAATACATTGTTGCTTCCTATAAAATATTTAAGGAACACGATGCAATTTTTTATGTTTAAAAAAAAGTGTGTAATCATGTATAAATCTTCAGAGCCGCATACAAAGTATGCCCAACCTTTTAAAATGAAACAGAAACAGTTCATAAATAACAAGTAAAAAATAACCGTAATGGATCGATGCAAAATGCAACACTAAAAATACTACTCAAGCCACACTGTTTTGTGTGGTTTGATAGTTAAAGACATATGTTACAGACCCTTGTATTTTATCTTGTCTTCAAACTTTGTAACAAATATCACAATGTTTGTAAATAAAGATAGAAAAAAGTTTTTTCTATTATATTTCAAGATATAGTCAAAATTCGAGCAGCTGTTAAATAGCGATATGCGTAAAGAGTGCACCATGCATTCTCAGTTATGTAAAACCATCAATATGTTAGATGCAAATCCTATAAAAATAAGCTAGTAAGCAACCTTAAAGGGAGCGGAAACTCATATGTGCAGTAAGGCAAAATGTAATACGTAGAAAGAAATACAATTGCAACAGAAGAACCGTAAAATATGAATATATAAAAAATTATATATATATATATATAACGTATTTATATATTGTGTATGATCAAGTCAATCAAACATATATTTTCACATATGTAATAAAATAAATATAAATGAATAAATATAAAGTGTGAAAAATAACTGTAAGAAAGTGTACCTTTAATAGTCTAGGTGTATGAAAAAGTATATATGTCAATTAGTGTTAAAAGCCAGTTAGTTAACTGGATGAAATAGTAAATGTACATAAGTTAAAGTGCAATGTGCATAATACTAATTCTATACATTAACTTCTACATTAATTATATAAGTCAATAAAATCAATAAAAATGTAATTAAATGCATATACTGATTAGGGTGACTAATAATGTAACCCTAAAACTTCATTATTGATTATATACTGTGAGTAAATAATAAATATGTATAAATACTAAATGTATGAATTGATAATTTATACAAGGAACATATAGTGTGTCAAACGAAGGTGAAAAAGTATGGGAATAAAAATAAATTATCTTTCTAAAGTTTTTAATCTTAGGATACTAGCAATGGAGGTGGCACTGTTTAAATCTGGCCAATTATATGCATTCAATTTGATTTGCCATTGTAATTCTATTTTTTCTAATAATGATTGCCACGCTCCTCCCCTAGTATCCAGATTCAAAAAATCCAAAACAATGAATTTGAAAGAATGGGATTTATGTATATTAACATGTTTTGCTAAGGCATTAGTTTCAATGCCGTCGCGTATGGCTCGAATATGTTCTCCCATTCGGTCTTTCAGTTTCCTTTCAGTTTTTCCTACATAAAAGTTTTGGCAAACAGAACATATAGCACAATATACATTTTTTTCACTATTGCAGTTGAATTTGCCCTTTATTCTAATATTCATTCCATTGACTTTTACTAACGTAGTTTCGAACACATAACAGCAATATTTACACATGCCGCATTTGTACATATTCCCATATTTGATTGTTTGTGATGTTTCTAAATATTTTTTTTAATTTTTTCCTCTTTTGTATACTATAGACGGAGTATAATCAAAATGGTAATGTAATGACAAATCGGCAGTTAACAATTGCCAGTTTTTCATAAGAATCTCACAAATAAGGTAACTGTCAGTGTTGAAGGTAGTAATGAAACTCTTAGTAAACCCTTTCACATCAACATTTCCTTTACTATTTGTCTCAATATTAGAAAGGTTTTCAAGAAACCTGGTATTCAAATTTGTTTCAGATGTTGTCAGACTGAGCAATTCATCTGAAACCACATTCCTTGATGTTGAATTCATTGCATTAGTTTCTGTATGGTTTATTAAAGGCCTAAAATGACAATTATCACGTTTAATTATTATTTCATTCATGGCATTTTCTATCAGTTTTTCTGGATACCCTCTACATTTAAACATATCACTTAAAAAAAGACATTCAGATATGAAGTCATCCCTATTGCTAACCATTCTTGCTGCTCGAACAAACAGTTTTCTTTTGTGTATAGGGATGGCAACTATCATAATGTAAAAAACTATTACTGTATGTTTCTTTTCGAAATATTTTTGATTTATATTTTTGATTATTATAATCTTTTTGTAGAAGTGCATCCAAATAAGCTATAGTATTTTTGTTTTTCACTGCTGTAAATCTCAAAAATGAAGTAGTTTCATTTATATAATTTAAAAATTCATCTATCCTTCTTTCCTCACCATTCCACAAAATAAATATAGCATCTAAAAACCGCAAGTAAACTTTACATGAGCTAAAAAATGATGAATTAAAAATATATTTTTCTTCCCATACACACATTACTACATTAGCATAGAGGCCTCCACATGGAGACCCCATAGCTACACCTTCTTTTTGTAAATATAAATTATTATTAAATAATATGAAATTATTATTTAAAATTATATCAAAAAGTTGATCATATAAATTAATGTTCTCCTGAGTTAGTCCATTTTTTAATAGGTATGTGTTCACCCAATCCATCCCCAACTGATGGGGTATAACAGAATACAAGTCCTTAACATCAGTAGTTAAAAAAATATCATCACCATAACACGTGGTCCCAATTGTAGACAGAAATTCCCAGGAGTCTTTACATAGATGCTGCTCAGCCTGAATAAATGATTTCAATTTATTGTAAATAAATTTTGCAATCGGATTAGTAATATAGCCCTGTGTATCTACAATCGGTCTAAAAGGGGGTATGTTAAGGTCCTTGTGTACTTTTGGGACTCCAAAAATAGTTGGTGTCCTGGGGTAACTAGCATTCATAAAATTAAACTCCTCAATATCGATGTCTCCATCAATAAATAAGTCATATAAAATATCCCTTATATGTCTGTATGCTCCATTTAATTAATTAATAGAGCTCTTAGTATATGTATTGCTATTCAATATATTTTCCATTTTAAGTTGTGGTCGTTCATATTAAATATAGTCATACCACCACCCTTATCTGGTTTAATGAGTCTGATGTTCTTAGTTTCCATTAACATGTTTAAATTCCTACTCAATTTTATTTAAATTGTATTTTTTATTGTTGGTTCCTGAAGAATCAAGTGCTCAAATCTAACTCTCAGATCTTTTCAAAAATTTCCAAAGTAGGGTGAAGTGGTGGGTTGTATGAACTGGAAACATAGGTTCATAGGTTCATACTAGGCTATCTGCCCTAGGGCATTTATAAGCCTAGCCAGAGTGTGTTTGGCTTTCGCCACCCATTTTAAATTAATTTTGCTATGCCTTTTTTTGAGGTTAGTATACTGTGCCTCTGTCTAACAGTGACACAGAAGTGATAGCCGGGGTAAACCTACGATCTCCCATCCACTCATCAAGATTCCTCTTGAAGAGAGTCAATGTGGGACTCTGCCTAACCTGGACTGGGATTTTATTCCAGAGTGAAGGGAGCCTCTGGGTTATGAATCTGTCCCTCCAGCATGTCCTATTTATTTCAGTGCTGAGGTTCAAGTCTTTCGAGCGAGTAGCTCGATGGGATTTGGATTTTCTGAGGTGCAGCATGTCCATTAATTCCGGGTTGGACATGGCTTTATACGTCAGGCACAGATCGCCTCTGAGCAGGCAGTATGCCACTGAGTAGAGCTGGAGTTTCTTTAACCGGGCAGCATATGGCATCTGTTTGAGCCCTTTGATCCTCTTGGTGAGGTACTTTTGGGGTCTTTCCAGTTGCTGCAGGTGTCTGGTAAGGTACATCCCAAAAGGGGCATTGTACTCAATTATGGGCCTGATGAGGGATGAGTAAAGAGGTACGATGACCTCCCCTGATCTAGATGTTCATAGGTTCATAGGTTCATACTAGGCTATCTGCCCGAGGGCATTTACAAGCCTAGCCCATAGTTTTGTGGCTTACGCCACCCCTTTAGTATGGGGAACTATACCCATTATTTTGCTGTGCCTCTGTTGAGCAGTGACACTGAGGTAATCCCTGGGGTATATCTGCGATCTCCCATCCATTGGTCAAGATTTCTCTTGAACAAGGCCAGCGAGGTGCTCTGCCTCACATATACCGGGATTTTATTCCACAGCATAGGGAGTCTTTGGGTGATGAATCTATCCCTCCAGCACGTCCTATTAATAGCCGTGTCGAGGTTTAAGTCTCCCGCCCTTGTGGCTCTGACGGATCTAGATTTTTTGAGGTGAAGCATATTCATCAAATCTGGGTTTGACATGGCCTTGTATGTTAGGCAAAGGTCACCTCTGAGCAAGCGGTAAGCGACTGAATAGAGCTGGAGTTCTAATCCGTTCATGATTAGGTGGGCTATATAAAATGTTTTTCTAACCACTTTGGCCACGTGGTTGTCAAATGAGAGATTGCTATCAACTTGGGTCCCCAGGTCCCTAATGATTTCTTCTGTACTTAATGGATTACCACCTATGTGGTAATTTGTGGGCACTTTGTTTTTGCCAAAGGGGATGACTATACACTTTTTGGCGTTTAGCTTGAGGCCATGGCTCTGGCACCAGTTGTCTGTTTCTATGAGGCCCTTTTGGAGGATGCTTGTGTCGGCTGGAGAGTTGATTATGGCGCCCAGTTTGCAGTCATCTGCGAACTTGGTCAGCCACAGTCCTTCTGTGTTGGCCTGTAAAGCCGAGAAATATATACTGAACAAGAGAGGTCCCAGGACTGAGCCTTGTGGGATGCCACTTGTAACTGGTTTGGAGTCTGACATGGCTCCAGCAATTCTAACCATGTGGGTTCTGTCCTTGAGCCAGTTTGCAACCCATCTAGTGACATAGGGGTTTATATTTAAGCTGGTGAGCTTATCTATAATGCCCGAGTGGGGTATTGTATCGAAGGCTTTTGCGAGGTCCAGGTAGGCTGCGTGGACCACCTTCCCCTCGTCAATGGCCTTGGTGACTGTTTCAAAGAAATTGACCAGGTTTAAGAGGCAGGATCTGCCCTTAACAAAGCCAAACTGGGTAGGATCCAGTGTCTGTAGGTCCCCAATATCTTTATTTATGAGGTCCATGATGATCCTTTCCATAGCTTTGCAGACCAAGCTAGTCAGGCTTATGGGGCGATAGTTTCCAGGATCCGTTGAGGCATCACCTTTGTGGAGAGGGACCACTGTTGCTGTACGCCACTCTTTGGGTACATATCCTGTAGTAAGGCTAAGATTGAACAGTAGTTTTATGTTTGGGTTTAGCTCTTCTTGGAGTTCATGTAGGACGCAGCCTGGGACACCATCTGGTCCCATTGATGCTGTGTTTTTTGCTTTGGAGAGGGCGGCTCTTACCTGAGCATCTGAGATGTCAGGGGCAGCACTCTGTTGGGATAGATATTTGCCCTTTTGGTGGGGAGAGGGGGGAGAAGTTTGCACTGAACCTGTCAGCTAGGATGTTGGCAATGTCTGTAGGCTCTGTGTATTTTTTGTCATTTTGGACTAATTCTGAGCATATCTGGGAATTCCCACCCAGGTTCCTAACATAACTAAAGAAAGCCTTGTGATTATCCTTAGTGTCCTGTGCAATTTTTCTCTCGAAGCTGGCCTTAGACGATTTTATGAGTGCCCATAGTTTTTTGCTAATACTGATCAGAGATGCCTTCCCTTTTTGGGATTTTGCTCTATCATGTAGTAGCTTCCTCCTTCTATTGTATAGTTTGTTTATGGCTGGGGTCCACCAGACAGGACGTCTGCCTTTGGAGGATTGGGTCTTGGTTTTATTTGGGATTGCATGATCCATGCATTCCTGAAGGTGTTCATAGAATGCGTTTATAAAGGATTCTGCGGTCTGGGCCGTATTTTCCACAGGCCTGGGGGCTTTGAAGGATTTCGCCTCGGTTTTGAGGCGTGTAAAATTTGCTTTAGAGAAGTTTTTCACTGTGGTTTTCTGGGCAGGGGGTGGGGTCGGGATGTGAATATCCAGTGAGATTAGTTTATGGTCTGATCTTACCAGTGAGGGATACACTTCTGGTCTGGAGCATAGTGTCCCCATGTTGGTGATGATCAGGTCCAGTATGTTTTCCCCTCTTGTGGGAGTGGTAACAAGTTGTTCCATAGCATTTGAGTTTATAAATTCTAGGAACCTTTGGGCTAGGGTGTTGGAGCTAGAGTAATGCTCCCAGTCTATGTTTGGGTAGTTGAAGTCGCCCAATATAATGGTGTTTGGAGAGACCTTCATATTTTCCAGTATTCTCAGGAAGGCCAAGTGGGGTTCCTGTGTTTGGGAGGGTGGTCTGTAGCAGGCTATAAACTGGAAGGCAGTTTTACCCACAGTTAGTTGCACATGGATTGTCTCTGATGCTTCCTGCTGTGCCACCAACCTGGAGGTGTGGGTATCTTTGACGAATATTGATACTCCCCCTCCTTTTGTGGTTCGGTCCAAGTTTTGGGGCGAAAAGCATGGTATGAGGTATAACCTGGTAGTGCTGGGGTGCTCTCGGGAGCCTTGAACCAGGTTTCTGTTACTGCACAGATATCGATGTTCTCCATGCTAAGGAGAGTTTCGAGTGCGTGCATCTTGAGGTTTAGACTTCTGGCATTGAGTAGCATTACTCTTAGTTTCTTATCCCTTGTGATACCTATGGAGGTGGGTTTGTCTTTTGAGCCTTGCCTAAAAAGGCACTATGGGGGTAGCAAGAGCCTTTGCCAATATCCGAAAGCCCAGGGTGACAGGTGCAAGCTGTCCCTAGCGAAGCATCGTGGCTTGTCGAGCATGTCATCCCAGGCTGACAGGCATTGGATCCCCTTTGAATGACACCAACACTTAAGCCAATTTTGAAATTGATCATCTTGTCTTCATATTGTGGCATCATTCTTGGTGAGGGTAAGATGCTACTCAAGGTCAGGGTCATACCGGCCTGGGCTACATGCTCAGAGAGCTCCTCTATGTCTCTTTTCATGTAGTCCAGGGAGGTACGTCTCAGGTCATTCACACCAGCATGGACAATGACTGAGTCATATTTGTACTTGCCTTGGAGTGACCTGAGTGCTTGTGTTATGTGGCGGATCCTAGCGCCCGACAGGCAGCTCACCGTGACCTTCTCCTTGTTCAGCCTGGTGAGCGGGACGTCAGTGTGCCTGACGATAGAGTCATCTATTACAAGTGTATCAGGTGTGTTGTTTAGCCTTAAGGGCTGTGACTGTTCGGCACACTGGCTTTGTGAGCTATGTGTTGCACGTGTTTTGTTTTGGGGTAGCGGTTGCTTGGGTGTCTGCTTTGGAGGTCTCTGCTGCTTAGGCAGATTTTTATTTAGAGCCTCCGAGTATGTTTTTGTGTGTTTATGTGTTTGGTTTGTTGTCGTGGTAGGTCTATGTGAGACTGGAATTGTAGTGAGTGTGGTTTCCTTCTCCTCCTGACTGGTTACGCCAGTACTGAGTTGAGAGAGCTTAGCCTCCAGTTTGGCTATATGGTTGCATCTCTCACATGTGTTGGAATTTGTTGGGAGGAGGAGAGGGTTGTCTGTGTACATGAGGCAGTTGTAACATTGCCTCAAGATTCCCAGATTCACCAACTGGACCAGAGAGGAGATTGACAACTGACCTTTGGACATGCTAGAATAGTATTGGGAATTCCTTTATAATTGAAAAAAGGGCCAATGGGGAACAAGGTACTCAAGGGGAGTTTGTGAGGGTGTAGTGCTTTTAATTTTTTAGAGCTGACTTGTATAATTGCTTTAGTGAGCAAGTGCCAGGTAACTTAAATGCAATGTGCTACTGGTAACTTAAATGCAAAAACGACAAACAGTAACTTTCTTTCAAGTGAAACAAGGAAATAAGTACAGTAAGCAATGCAGATATCACTAGGGATCCACAGAAGTGCTAAAAGGCCGCGTTTTAGGTGGAATTAGCGTTTCAGGGAAATAAACAAACAACAAGCATACAAATAAAGCTAGATTCAGCAGGCCTGGATCTAGTCTATGCTACAGCAAACAAGGTGTACCAATTTCAGTAAGAAACAGTTAGAATATGCAGGCACTATAAGCCTCTAACCAGAAATTCCCTGCTCAGAAGGGCAGAGTCCAGCCTCTCCTCCCACAAGAGTGCAGACCGCAATCCTTCTTAATGTAAAATAACTGGCCTGAAGCCCAAGTGCTTAAACCAGAACTAATACACTTTTAGAATAACAGACACTGAGCTCTCAATCAGCAGTTCCCAACTTAGAAGGATGTAAGCTACCTGTCCTGTCACCACAGTGCAGGCCACAAACCTTCCTAATGTAAAACAACTGGTCTGAAGCCCAAGTGCTTAATCCAAAAGACTTAGAAATGATAGCTACACTTTAATCAAGTTACTACCAGCAGTAATAAATACAACTGAATACTTTAAAGAATGCCTGGATTAGTGCTCAAGTTATACAAACAAAGCTAGATTCAGCAGGCCTGGATCTAGTCTATGCTACAGCAAACGAGGTGTACCAATTTCAGTAAGAAGCAGTTCAAATATGCAGGCACTACAAGCCTTTAACCAGAAATTCCCAGCTCAGAAGGACAGAGTCCAGCCTCTCCTCCCACAAGAGTGCAGAACACGAACCCTCTTAATGTAAAATAACTGGCCTCAAGCCCAAGTGCTTAAACCAGAATTAATACACTTTTAGAATAACAGACACTGAGCCCTCAATCAGCAGTTCCCAACTTAGAAGGATGTAAGCTACCTGTTCTGCCACTACAGTGCAGACCACAAACCTTCCTAATGTAAAACTGGTCTGAAGCCCAGGTGCTTAAACTAAAAGGCTTACATTGAATTACACCAAGCAGTAATAAATACAATTGAGTACTTTTAAGATGACGCAAAAGCAAAATAAAGTAGGAAAAAACACAAATACAGTAAAAGCAGATAATTTTTTTTTTTTGGAAAGAGAGAAAGGAAAGAAACTAAGCTGACTGGCCTTCTCAAATGCTCTCCCTGTACTGGGTAGAATGAGGTAATGACACTAGACTGGGAGGAGGGTCCCAGATCAAATTTACACTAGGGGCGGGCAACTGCAAAGCCACCAACTATAAAAACACTATACCAACAGGGAGGGAGAGTGGGAAACAAACAGCAGAAATGTTACTCACAGCTGAAAAGCAGCAGTGAGCCTTTAAATGAAAGTTTTAAACAGCTAAAGGAGCCACTAGAAAAAAAATGGTCTAAATATTTGTTCTGTGTTTTGAAATAGTAAGCTTAAGTTTAATTTTCGTACGGAAACTTTTAGATCTATAATAGAATCCACAACACTCATCTTCCTATTAGGTATAAATGTAAGCCCTCCTGATAGCAGTTCACATATACAGTTGTCAAATTCGTAATCAGAATAATTGTACACTTTAAAGTCATTAGTTTTGTTAGTATAAATGTTAGGACAACTTGGTGGTATTGGCACAATCATTTGTAGCCTCTCCACTGGCCCCTGTTGTAGTTGTTCCTCCCCCTGGAAAAAGTTCCTTGTGTGTGAGGTTGGTACGAAGGCCCCCAACCTCTTGGTTGATTCTGTTGTTGGGCTGTGTATTGGCATTGTTGTAACCGTTCCGACCTCCGAAGAGGGGGAAACGCACTTGCTTCTAAAAAATCGTTTGTTTCGATGTCTCCCATACTCATGTTAAGATTTGTGTTTATCTCATTCCTTTTGTCAGTGTTTGTTGTTTTAAAGTCCCACTGCTGCGAAATAGGGGGTGGGGGGGTATGCCATACCTTTCGCATAGGCATTCACATCTCTGTCCAATTTTTTGAGTTTCCTCTCTTTAATTGCTTTCATTTTTTCATCTATTGATTTGAAAATACGTAGGTAGTCAAAGTCATTAATAGTAAAGGCTGAGTCATTTTTACTGTTGCATCTAGTGCATTTGCTTTCCTTGATAAAGTTTCTATTGTTTTTTTGTTGTTGTTGATAACCAAATTCATGTAATCCACACCAAATTTATCAAAAAGTTTAATCAGGTCAAAATGTAGTGGTGAATCTGCTACAAGGCCAGTTGGAAAACGCCAAACGCGTAAGCCTTTGGGAACTATATTATTCTTTATGCATTCAGAAAAATAGTTGTTGTCCATTTGTAACTTTTTTATCTTTAATAAAACATGATCTAATCAGTCAATTTTTCTTGATAAGACTTAGACATACCTGAATTTGGGTTTGTTTTTGGGTCAAACCCTGTGTTATTTAGCCAAGAAGAAAAATCTTCATTCCTTGGCAAAATAGTTTCGAAAATTCTGTTAGGTTGTTCTGTTGCATTAGAGTCTGTTCCACTCGCTTCAGTTGTAGATGTTGTAGAAATCCTGGTGTTCCGTTCACCATTATTCGATCCATTAATGTCTATAAAGGGATTGGAATGAAGGGAAAGGTTGGAACATTGAGACAAGCTGCGTTGCTCTAATCGATCTAGCCTGTCCGTTAACTTCTGAATGAGTAGCATTAAGTTACCAAACATATTCTCCTGTGTAGTTTCAGTCACCGTCTCAGCCAAATCCATGCAGCTCAAAAACACGCCAAGACAATGAGAGCACTGGTAAACCAATAAAATGAAAAACAAAGTAATATGAACTGGCTGAGAACAGATTTATTACTTCCAAGTATAAGATAAAAGATAATGCCCAAAGTAAAAGTATAAATAAATGCAAAAATACAATCCACGTAAGCGCTTTCGTTTGGCAATGCCAAACTTTTTCAAACAAAGAATCGTCATTTCCTGTTAATTAAATACTGAATCTGAGGGTAATGCTACTTAATGCTAGAAGTTTAAACCTCAAAATGCAGTCACTCGAGGCACTCCTTAAAATGGAGAACATTGACATCTGTGCAGTGACAGATGCCTGGTTCAAGGCTCCAGAGAGCACCCCTGTATTACCAGGCTATAATTCATACCACACCTTTCGGCCACCTAACCTAGACCGAAACACTAAAGGCAGAGGCATGTCCATATTCATTAAGGATATCTACACCTCCAGGCTAGTTGCTCAGCATAATGCATCTGAGATTATCCAAGTGCAACTAACTCTGGGCAAAACCGCAGTCCAAAGTGTAGGTTGCAACAGATCCCCCACCATGCCCCAGGATTCCCACTCTTCATTTCTTGATGCACTGGAAAATGTTAGGGTACAACTTAACACCCTAATAATGTGTGATTTCAACTACCCCAGCATTAACTGGGAAAACTACACATGTACCAACTCTTGTGCTCAACGTTTTCTGGAATTCATAAATTCCAACGCCTTGGATCAACTTATCCACACCCCCACCACGGGCAGCAATATCCTAGACCTGGTCATTGCCAATATGGGCAACCAGTGTTCCACCCTAGAGGTCAGTTCCTCGTTGGTCAGATCCGACCACAAGCTAATCACCCTAGACACCCACCCCCACTAGGGAAACCCGTAAAACATTTCTCCAAAGCTAACTTCACGCTTCTTAAGACAGAAGTGGCAAACTTCATGACACCCATGCTGATGGACAGTAGAGGTACGACTGCTGAATCCTACACAAATGCACTTTATAAACACTTACACAAGTGCATGGATCGTGCAATCCCTAACAGAACCAAGATGCTATCATCCAAAAAAAAGGAAGCCAATCTGGTGGTCCCCTGCCATAAACAAACTCTACAACAGAAGAAAAAAACTGTTGCAAAAAAGAGTAAAATCCCATGATTGGAGGAACTCCTTGGTCAGCCTCAGTAAGAAGCTGAGATCCCTCATAAAATCCTCCAAAGCTAGTTACGAAAACAAAATCGCCACTGATTCTAAAGACAACCACATGTCAAGAATCTCACTGGCAACACTCAGATCTGCTCTGAGTTACAGCACAATGGCACTAAATATACAGAACCAACTGATATTGCCAACGTCCTGGTAGATAGGTTAAGTGCTAACTTTACCCATCTCACACCCTCTAAAGGGCCCATCTCTATACCGGAAGAATGCAAAGTTCCTGTAATCACGGCTGCACAGGTAAAAAAAACACTCTCCAAAGCCAAGAACACAGCATCCATGGGACCTGACAACATCCCAGTTCTACATGAACTACAGAATGAACTGGCACCCCACCTAAGTACCATGTTCAATCATAGCCTCACCTCAGGCTTTGTGCCCACTGAATGGCGCACAGCAACGGTTATCCCACTCCACAAAGGGGGACTACACGGACCCCGGGAATTACCTCCCCATTAGCCTGATGAGCCTGGTCTGCAAGGCTATGGAAAGTATCATCATGGAACTTATAAACAATGACATTGGTAATCTCCAAACTCTGGACCCTACCCAGTTTGGGTTTGTAAAAGGCAGATCATGTCTCCTAAACCAGATAGACTTGTTTGAAGCGGTCACCAAAGCCATAGATGAGGGTGAGGTGGTTCACACAGCCTATCTAGATCTCGCCAAGTCTTTCGACATTATCTACCCCTCTGGAATTATAGATAAACTCACTAAACTAGGTATCAATCCCTATTGTCACAAGATGGGTTGCTAACTGGCTCACTGACAGAACCCACACTGTGAAAGTAGCAGACTCTAAATCCAACGTCAGACCAGTGACAAGTTAAGTACCACAGGGTTCAGTCCTAGGTCCTCTCCTGTTTGGTATCTACTTCTCTGAAGTACAGGCTAATGCAGAAGTTCTTTGGCTAACAAAGTTCACAGATGACTGCAAACTAGGAGCCATAATCAAAGCTCCCAACGATGTGGACATCCAGCAAAAGGGCTTCACTGAGACAGATGCCTGGTGTCAAAGCCATGGCCTCAAGCTCAATGCCAAAAAGTGCATTGTCATCCCTTTTGGTAAAAACTCTGTACCCATGAACTACCACATAGGCGGTAGTCTACTTAACACCAAAAGTGTGATAAGAGAGCTTGGGACACAGGTGGACAGTAGTCTCTCCTTTGAATAATCACATCACCCAGAGTAGTCAGGAAATCCTTCTACGTGACACACCTCATCACAAAAGGTTTCTCATCCAGGAAAAAAGAGGTCATTGTGTTCCCCTCTGCTCATTAGACCCATTATAGAGTACAGTGCCCCTTTTGGTATGTACCTCACAAGACATCTACAGCAACCGGAAAGGCCGCAGAAATACCTCACAAAGAGGATTACCGGCCTCAAACAGAAGCCCTACCCAGACCATCTCAGAAAACTCCAGCTTTAGTCCGTCGCATATCACCTACTCAGAGGCTCTCTCTGCCTAACATACAAAGCTGTGTCAAACCCAGAGCTGTTGGAAATGCTCCACTTAAAGAAATCCCAATCCCTCCGAGCTAGGGACCTAAATCTTGTCACCACAATAAACAGAACATGCTGGAGGGATAGATTCCTGTCCCAGAGACTTCCCATACTGTGGAACAAACTGTCAGTCTATATCAAACAAAGCTCCTTATTAGCACTCTTCAAGAAAAATCTTGATGACTGGATGGGAGATAGGAAATTCACCCCGGAGATCACTTCTGTGGCTCTGCTTGACAGGGGCATAGGAAAATAATTTTCTTGGGTGGCAAAAGCCAGGGTAGCGTTTGGCTAGGCTTATATGGGCCCTAGGGCCAATAGCCTAGTACTTACCTATGAACCTATAAACCTAATAAAGGAGACGTGAAGGATAACCTGATAAGCTACATTCAATGACCCATTGAAATTACCATAATGTGATATAGTTAACTGAGGGGCACACCATAACAGTAGATTTTTGAGATTGTGCTGTTTTTTTTTTTTCTTCTGTGCTTCTTTTCTCTGGAAGTTATGAATGAGTTATACAGGTGGGCTTTATTTGCAGGCCTCACACTTTGGGGGTATATATGAAATCTTTATAATGCTGGTGTACTATAATTGTTTTAACTTCTTTATTAAACATAACAAATCATGTATTAGCATTCTGCTTCTTTGACCGTCTGGCATGGTGGAACTGAAGTGAAGTTGGTGGTTTTGCCCATACATATTAACATTTTAGTAATAATAATAATAATAATACTCTCATACACTGACCCCATGTGCAAAAATGGAAAAAAAGGGTTGTAGATGGATGGATTGACTCGTTTGTTAAACAGGTAGGCCCAATAGACACACAGTCCATTTTGAGGGACATGTCAGAAGTAATGTCAGGTTAAGTGACTTATTCAAGGTCACACAGTAGGCAAATGAGAGTTCAGGGAATCAAACCATGCAACACAGGAATTACAGCTCACAACCTTAACCCTCTGTGCCATTGTCATAAGATGTTCTGAGTGTAACTGCTGCAGAATGTAACCATTGTCACCTGGCACTAGTTAGACACTGCTCCTTTTTGTGATATTTATAAAGTAAACAACTTCTCATAACTTTTTCTATACAGTGCCACATTTCTATTTTGAATTTAAAGTCCATGAAAATTGCTACCTAATTAGGTTATTTTCTAGACCCATAGCTAACACAGCAGTCAGTTGAAAAAAGTATTCTGAAAAGGCAGTGGGTAAGTACATAATGTAGCTAGCATGTAATCATCCTCTTGTTCAGTTTCCTTTGTGTATATATGTGTGTGTGTGTGTATATATCTATATATATATGTGTGTGTGTGTGTGTGTGTGTGTGTGTGTGTGTGTTTGTGTATATCTATATGGCAAAAATTCAAGCAAGAAATATTGGTTGTCAAACAAGTGTTTTAAATGAGTATTCAGAAAGTAGTGCATAGCTTTTTGGAGTACATTGGGTAATATATACAGTTATGGAGCATAACTACATTATTTTGAGAAATTTTCTGTCACTTGGATAAGTAGATGTTAACATGAGGTACAGATGACTGAAACAAGGGTGTTATGTAGCTTAGCAGAGAGATTTGCAATCTTGCACAGGAAAATGCAAAAACCTCCTTGCTCCCTTAAACTGTTACTCAATAATAGAACTTTTCTTTTGAAATGCATTTTGTCATAACCCTCATCTGAATTAACATAACTCATTAACAACTGCTGATAGTTAACAATAAATCACATTCTTAACTGCCAGCAGGCTTTAGACAGCAATTGTCTGAGCTCAGAATCAAAATAAAAAAGCTTTTTGTCTTACCTGTTCAGGTTATTTTCACACATGTAAATGCTTAATCGTGGCACTGAATAGGGCAAATTCCATGTAATAGTTAAGCTGCTAAAATGAAAGTGCTGTGTGTGATGAGGTCTGCCTTTCAAGATCTGAAAGCATGAGTGAGACAAAAGTACTTGTGCTGCAAGACTGAACCTGCTAACAGCGTGATTTGGTGCTGGGATGTGGATGTAGAAGAGTTAAAACACTTGGATGGTATCACAAAGGCACATATGCACAGGTGTAGCTGAACCCTGTCTTCCCTCTGCCTGCCAAACTGACTTTGTTTTCTTGTTTATTTAGATTCTTATGAAAGTGGTAAATCAGCTGTGCAATCAGTTACCAAATACAGCAGTGATGCTTCTGAGCCAGCTTGACTCTGGGAAAGTTTTCTGTGCTTGTCAAGTCCCAAAGGTAAAGGATCTCAATGTTTGCGACATCATGCAATATTTTGCATTTGTACTTAATGTTGAATTTTGCAGTATATGATAATTCTGCCAAAATTCAACTGATATACATTTTGTGTTTGTGTTAGTAAAATATAACTGATCAAAATGAATGCAGAATTGACTTGAGTGACTTTGAAGACCCTCTGCAGTGGATAGCGTCTGGGATCTTACATGATCCAGTTCGTAAACTGCAGCAGCAGAACTGGCAGCCACAGGAAGTCTGATTTTTAGCATCCTTTGGAATCTCTTTTTAAGCTGAAGCTTCTTCTATATTTCCATAATGTAACCGTCTTCCCTCTGCCTTCAGATCTTGTTTGCCACTTAAGCATCTGACAGATCCTGTACTGCTCAAGTGACTGTGCATTTGAACAGTGATTTCTACACTATCACTATAATTTTAGACATTTTTCTTCTCGTTAGCTTAAATATTTTTTCAGTATATTTTTCTGACCCCCACTCACACTGTAAACCATTGATTTTCATTAGACCATTTTCCCTTTCTTTATCTTTGTTATCCTCAGATATTCACTAATTGCATTTAATAAGTATTTCTTGTCATTTCTTTTGTCAAGTGATATAACAGGTACAATCAAGGGTTACTCGTTTACAGTTTTATACAGGCTGCTGTCGCCATTATTCATCAGTTACAGTTAGTGTCAGATAAGGACTTTAAATTTGTATATTTATATTGGATAGTTGAATTGTGGTTGTGTTTGTATTGGAATATTGGACAAGTGCTTAGCTTTGCTGTCATCAGTGTTGTGCTTACTGCTTTATTATAGAAAAGGACAAGGCGTCCAGGTTTAATTGTTATACAAAGTACGACCGTGATATTCCCCTCTTCAGGACACTCACAAACCTGTATGTCGTGTACATAGTGGTGGATTATTTGTCTATAGACTGTGACATATGCAAAGATCTTGGATCCATGCCCTTGGAAGAAAGGAAGGATAAATAGTGAATAGTGAAAGGACTTTTACATGCAGATACCAGACGAGAGGAAAGAAAAAAGAGAAAAGAAAAGTAAAAAACAGAAGACAGTGGGCATAGGGAAAAACACGACCTTTCTCCTGTAAGGTCCCAAGAAAAGGAACTACTCTTATCAGATCTTCTCAACTCAGGTACCTGTTAGTACTTTTGCTGTGTGATTTCTCAACTGGAAGTTTCATTTTTGATTGACCTAGCCCTGAGAAGTGAAGCGGCTTCTCCTCTGAATGGAAATGTTCCAAATACTTTGAATCTAGACCTTTGTTAGCTCTTCAGTGTGCTGCATTAGAACTGTACAGTGTTGTACTTTTAAATGGTTTGGGATAGAATGATGAAGGCCTTAGTCAAGGTCCAGCTGGAGTTTGATGTCCTCTTCTCCCCTTCTGTCTTTAGGGTTGCAAGAGAAGTTCCCTTCCCTTCCACCTCTCATGCTCCTACCCAGGGCCCAGTTCTGGCACAGTGAGTATTGGAGTCAATTGTGGCTACTGTACTGCTCTCAATATTAATAGTTTCTGCTCCATTGTCATCAGTGCCCTTGGCATCGACATCATCAGTCTCAAGAGCCACTAGGCTCAAGAAAGTCATTTGTGTGGATGGCTTGCTACCAGAACCAGCAGCAATGTCCTTGGTGTGTTCACTGTGTCAGCATTTGCGTTCTTGGTGCCAAAGTCTTCCTCGGCACAGTGCCTGACCTTGGATACAGCAACCTCAGTAGTCACTTTGAAGTTTAATTTTATGTCAGTGGCAGTACCAATATTCCCAATGTTGACAGGTTTGGCCGTGGTGCCTGAAATGAGAGAATGTTAAGTTGTCAATCTCGCCTTCATTCTTGCTTGATGGGTTCGGAGCCGATCCTCGGCTCCGACTCGGCACTTGCTAAGCTCGAGAGTCACTTTTACCAGCTCGAGGCAGCCCCATATCCCATGATGCAAGGCGGTAAGTACCCAGATCTCATTTGCCGCTTCACTGATGAGGTCCTCCTTTTACCAGCTCTTGGTAAGTGAATTGTTACTTTACTATTTTAGCCCCTTTCTTCAAAAAACCTTAAAATTAT
Organism: Protopterus annectens; assembly: GCF_019279795.1. NCBI lineage: Eukaryota > Metazoa > Chordata > Ceratodontiformes > Protopteridae > Protopterus > Protopterus annectens. The sequence goes on along the minus strand of NC_056725.1, from coordinate 507,583,221 downwards.
TAGTTTTAACTTAGTTTTAGTCCCTTTCTGACAAAAAATTTCCCTGTCTCCTCATAACTTTCAGTCAAACTTTCACCCATCCCATCCCCCCCCTGTTAGGGTGTGTGTGTGTGTCTGTTATTGATACCTTTTGATATATTTAATTTAATTTCTTGGACTGGTGTTGTGTGTGTGTTTTATTCACCATGTCTAAGGAAAGGGTCTCAGGCTTTAAGAAGTGTGACTCGTGCTGTCAGAAGATGTCTCTGACAGACGGTCACACTTCTTGCCTTTACTGCCTGGGGCCTCTTCACCTGCAGGACTCCTGTGCTATATGTCATTCTTTTAGCCAGAGAGTCCTGCAGGAAAGAAGAAATAAATTGATTTTGAGGGGCCTTCTTAAGCCGGAGAGCTCTCCAGCTAAGTCGGCCCCATCTAAGACTTCTAAGTCTTCCAAGGCCCAGGCTTCTGTGTCCAAGCCTGTGGCCTCGGCTCCGACTCATTCAGAGTTGAGATCGGCTCCGGCTGGAGCCGATTCTGGGTTACCTAAACCTTCGGCACCGATGGCTATCAGTGCCGAATCTGGTTCGACCACTTCGGTGTCGGCTCCGATCGGTTCCGACCACCATGTGGCCCAGGCATCGGTGTCGGCTCTGATCGGCTCTGACACCCTTACTTTTATGGCTGTATCGGCTCCGGCTGGAGCCGATGCATCGAAGCTACCTGTCGGTGCCGATAAGTTGTCGGCTCCGACAGTTTCTGTGGTTTCATCGGCTCCGATGGTTCCTTCGAGGAAGAGGTCTAGGTCCCCTTCCTTGGAGCCGATACTTTCGGCTCCGGCCTCGCCTCTCCTCTCGGAGCGGAGCCATCGGAGCCGATCTTCAAGGTCATCCAGGCTTTCTGACCATGATTTGGAGAGAGTGGTCAGTAGATTACTAAAGTCACAGGCACTGGCCCAAATGCTACATAGTCCGTCTCAGCAGACTACTATTAGTCCACACCCCATTGCAGTTCCTCCTTCGACTCTACCCCAGAGTTTGGAGTTGGAGTCTTCGGGAATGGTTTCTGCTATGGCTGAGGGACAGATACCCCCTTCTGCTCCTTCAGCCTCTACTCTTATCTCCTCTTCAAGACCTTCCTTAGAGGGATTCGGTGGCCGGGCTTCCCTGGTCTCCTCCGAGGGGGTGAGTGGCATCGGACCCTTGTCCGAACCCTCTCTTCTCCTTGGAGCCTCGGCCTTGGTTAGCTCGGCTCCGACATCTGCCTCGGAGCCTTCCTTTTCGGTGGGTCCTGGAGTTCCTAGTTCTTCGGAGCGGGTTCTCTCGGACCTTCCTGGGAGGGGAGCCTTCGAGGTGATGAAGAGTGTGCTGGCCACTGGTCTCAGCCAGCAGTCTGTTTCCTTAGCTCCTCCCTCTATGGTGCCTGTTGACATCTCTGCCACTTCTCTTGCTCCAGGACCCAGAGATCCTCCGCCTCAGGTTTCCCCACTGGGAATATCCCCCTCTTCCGAGGATTCTCCTGATTTGTCGGGAGATCCTCCGCGCAAGAGGACATGTAAGAGGAAACACGTAGACTCCCCCGAGTCTATCACTTCAGATACTGACTTAGATGAGTCAGAGGGATCCCCAAGATCCCCCTCTGAGGATGTCTCCTTCTCAGACATCCTAGAACTCCTTAGACAGAGGGGAAACTGGCCCACCAATAATCCCTCTGAGGATGAGTCAGTATACCTGGAGGCGTTTGGATCTCGGCCCTCCACCTCCTGGGTGTCTCCGCCTTCGACCCCTTATGCAGGTTATTGCTCGAAAGGCGTGGGCTGCTCCTGACTCTGTAGAGCCAGTCCCTAGGAGGCCTTCTAAATTTATTACTGCCCCGTCGGACAAGCAATTCCTTATAAAAGGTGTCCCCGCTGATGCCATGGTGGTGGCGGCTGCCACCAAGAAGGAACTTGCAGATCCTTCCGTACCTGTCCATCCTCCTAATAAGGACTCTAGGACCATGGATAGATATGGTAAGTGGATGTTTTCTTCAGCGACCTTTGCTATGCGTTCGCTGAACTACCTATGTCACTTCACCAGACTCCAAAGGGATATCCTTAAGGAGCTAGGTGAAGTTGTGCAGGATCCTACAGCTGCAGGGGCTCAGGAAAAATTGCTTCGCAGCTAGGAACCCTTAACTCCATTGCAAACTCCTCCATGCGGCTGATATCATATGCTGCTGATGGAGCGAGTAGGGCCGCAGGTACAGGTGTGGCTCTTAGATGCCAAGCCTGGATGCGGCTATGTAATTTTGCAGATCCCTTTAAGGCGTCCTTCACAAACTCTCCCTTTGATGGGTCAGCTTTGTTTGGCCCTCAAGTGAAGGAAACGTTGACCAGGTGTGAGCAGGACGGCAAAACTCTTTCTGCCGTAGGAGTCCGTTTTTCCACCCCTTCTAGACCTTATCCCAAAGGACAGAAGGGTGGCAAAATGTGGTTCCGCAAATCCCAAGGAGTCACGCCGGATTCACGTGGTCAGTTTACCCCTAGAGGCAGAGGGGGTAACAACAACAGACGCCGCTCTAGAGGCAGAGGGGTCCACAAAACCAGGGAAACAGAGAGTCTCTCTCTGACAAGCCCTTTCAGCATCCCTGAGATGTTGCCCGGCTGTCCCTCCTTGGAGGCAGTCGGGGGAAGACTATCGCTGTACCCAGAAGCCTGGCGTTCTCTCACTCAAGACAGATGGGTACAGTCGATCATATCCGAGGGCTACAAAATTCCTTTCAAGGAAAGTCCTTTCTATCCCTCAAATTCCCTTCCAGATGTACCACCCGGTCTAAGGGAAATTGCAGAGTTAGAAGTCTCAAAACTACTGCAAAAAAGAGCCATTCAGCCAGTTACAACAGACCATTCAGAGCCCGGAATCTACTCAAGGATCTTTTTGGTCCCCAAAAAGACGGGAGACTGGAGACCAATATTGGATCTCAGCAGACTCAACAACTCTGTGAGGAAGACAAGATTCCGAATGGTCACTCTTCAGTCGATTCTGCCCTTCTTGCAGAAGGACAACTGGATGTGCTCAATAGATCTTCAGGATGCGTACTATCACATAAAAATTCACAGACGCTCCAGGAGATTTCTCCGCTTTCGGCTGGGGTCCAGTCATTTCCAGTTCAGAGCCCTGCCCTTTGGTCTCACCACAGCCCCCAGAGTGTTCACCAAATGCATGGCAGTGGTCACGGCTCACCTGAGACGTCAAGGATTCCAGGTGTTTCCGTATCTCGATGACTGGCTCCTCTCAGCCACCACCAGGCATCAGCTTGTTCAAGACGGGGATTACACAATAAATCTTTGTTCTCATTTGGGCATCTCGATCAACTTCGAAAAGTCATCCTTATTGCCCTGCCAGTCTATTACTTTCATAGGCGCAAACTTAAACACTGTTCGGATGTCAGCTACCCTTACAGACCAAAGAGTTTCAGACATTCAAAGTCATGTCAGGATCATTCTAGCCAACAAGAAAGTACAGGCCAGAATGGTTCTAAAGGTATTAGGCCTCATGGCTGCAGCCATTACTCTTCTTCCCCTGGCTCGCTTCTACATGCGCCTTCTTCAGTGGATGTTGTTCACTCAGTGGTCTTACCAACAACTTCCAATGCGTCACCAGATTCTGGTGACACAGATTTGCAAAAATCATCTTGCTTGGTGGATCACTTCTCCCCAGATTCACCAAGGCAGACACTTTGTACCCCATCCCGGTAGCCACTGTCACCACGGACGCCTCCCTGATCGGGTGGGGGTCATTATCAGGGCAGGATGGTTCATGGGCGTGGCAACCGTTCGAGTACCACCTGCACATAAATGTCCTAGAGATGAGAGCAGTGCTTTTAACGTTGCAAGCCCTCAACGACTTTCTTCCTGTAGGGACAATTGCAGTCCACACAGACAACATGTCTGTAGTTTGGTATATCAACAAACAGGGCGGAACCAAGTCCTACCCCTTGTGTCGAGAAGCGCTCAGACTTTGGCAATGGGCGATCTCCTCTCATCGGTTTTTGGTAGCAACGCACATCCCTGGGAAAACCAACATTTTAGCGGACAGATTGAGCAGAGCTATTCTCATGCCTCACGAGTGGTCTCTCAAGCAGTCTATAGTGGAAGAGATTTTTCTGGAATGGGGTCGCCCATGTTGCGATCTTTTTGCTACTCCTCAAAACAGCAAATGCCCAGACTTCTTCTCTCTCTTCCCTCTGTCAGGCCATCCCCCCAGAGACGCTCTGACCCAGGATTGGCCCCAGGGACTTCTTTATACCTTTCCTCCTTTTCCACTGATCCCTCAAGTTATCCAGAAAGCAACCGTTTTGAGAGCCAAAATGATTCTCATTGCTCCTTATTGGCCTCGACAAATTTGGTTTCTGTTCCTCCATCGTCACCTTTTGGTGCAGCCGTGGCATCTGGACCCAGTGCCAGATCTTCTGATTCACCAATCCGGTCAGCTGCACCGGTCTATCCCTTCTCTCAACCTCACAGCATGGTTGCTCCACTTCCTTCCTTAGCCAGGCTTCCTTTGATCTCTAACCCTGTTAGAGACATCATAGTAGCTTCTTTAAAATCCTCTACCAGGAGGATTTATACAAGCAAATGGAAACGTTTCTCTTATTGGGCTAAAGCCAAGAATATTGATCCTTTCACTGCCCCAGTTCAGGCAGTTTTGGACTTCTTAGCAGAGATTTTTCATGCAGGCTCCTCTTCTTCCACAGTTAGAGTTCAATTGGCTGCTATCTCGAACTTTCATGATGGGATCGCAGATCACAATATTATGTCCCATAGGCTTTGTAGAGCCTTCTTGAAAGGAATTTTCCTCCTGAAGCCTCCAATCAGGAATCCTCCTCCTCAATGGGATCTAAATTTAGTGCTGACATCCTTGATTCTTCCCCCTTTCGAGCCAGCTGTTTCTTGCTCCCTAAAATTTCTTTCTTGGAAAACCTTATTCCTAGTAGCTATTACATCGGCCAGGAAGGTGTCTGAACTTCATGCTCTATCGGTTCGACCCCCCTATTTGGTCTTTCACAAAGACAGAGTATCATTGAGAACTAATCCGACCTTTTTGCCTAAGGTCGCCTCCAAGACTAATTTGAATCAATCCATTGATCTCCCTGTGTTTTTTCCAAACTATTCAAACAGATTGGAACAAAAACTACATTATCTTGATGTCCATCGCCAACTCAGATATTATTTGGACAGAACTAAACAATTTAGGAAATCCGATCAACTTTTTGTTTCCTATGCTGATAACAAGAAAGGCCTTCCTGTCTCTAAAGTGACCTTATCTAGATGGCTTTCTTCTGTCATCTCTGAAATTTATCGGCTATGGGGAAAACAGCTGTGCTCAAAACCTAAAGCACATTCAACTAGAAGCTTAGCTACTTCTACAGCCTTTCAAGCTAGACTTCCTTTAGACACTATTTGTGCAGCGGCCACTTGGGCCACTCCTCATACTTTTGTTTCCCATTACAAATTGGACTTGGCCTCCAGGGACAGAGCCAGTTTTGGCTCTACAGTCCTCAAGAGTCTGTTCCATTGAGCCACCCAGGATAGAGGTGCTAGGGACGCGGTCCCATCAAGCAAGAATGAAGGCGAGATTGACAACTTAACATTGAGAAGTTATGTACCTACCATAACGTTCCATGTTAGTTGTCTTCTCTCGCCTTCTTTCTTGCGACCCTCCCTCCTTCCCCCAGGCCTGGACAGACCTTTTTCTACAAGGAATTTTTATGCTGAAGACCATTCAGAGCTGGTCCTTCTTCCATCCTGTAGGCTTTCTTTCTTCCTTTGGGAAGTGTTTATGCTTGGTGCTATTGCCCTTTGTCATCAAACGAGATCTGGGTACTTACCGCCTTGCATCATGGGATATGGGGCTGCCTCGAGCTGGTAAAAGTGACTCTCGAGCTTAGCAAGTGCCGAGTCGGAGCCGAGGATCGGCTCCGAACCCATCAAGCAAGAAAGAAGGCGAGAGAAGACAACTAACATGGAACGTTATGGTAGGTACATAACTTCTCATTTTGTTTCAAGGAGACCAGTTAGGTTCTCAGGAATGGAACAGGCACCCTGTATACCCTGCCTTGGCTCCACCTTATGACATTATCCAGTCTAGGACCGCTGGTCATCTGTTCTTATCCCAGCAGGACCTGAAAATGAAGAGCTTCATTAGACTCCAGTGGTCCAGGGAAGACTCTAGAAATGAGCACTCAGATGAGTCCATTCTGAGTATACAGAGGAAGAGGACATGCAAGAGGTGGCAGTTAGACTTTTCACCAGATATTTCCATCACAGACATGGATCTTGATGGAGGGAGGCTTTCCTATAGTCTTCTACCTTCTGAAGACCACAGATTTGGGGAAATCCATGAAATAGTGAGATAAAGAGATTATGAGCCATAGATCTGACCTCTGCCAAGGAAGACATCATTCAAGAAGCTTTTCAGTCCTCCCCACCTGCAGCTTGGATAGTGCCTACCAGAGACAAAACGATTTAATTGGCTATATCAACAATCGGACAGTGCAGTACCAATCCTACAGAAGATAGACTAGATCCTTTGGTGTCACAAGGATGGGCCACAATGAAATAAAGCCCTCGTCCCCTCCCTGATTGTATTGTGGTGGATTAGCTGAGAAAATGAGCCTACTCCTTAAGTATTTATTCCAATAGAGCCTTAAACTTTGTGACATACATGACAAGATTTCAGTCCGATCTAGCAGAGAAGATCCTAGAAACAATGAAAAAATATTTCACATAGTGATCTCCATAGACAGATTGAATCACAGGTGGCAGCTATAAGTATTATATAGTTAGTGTCTGTAAGGCTGATTCACAACATGGAGGATGGAGCAGTGGGAGCCAGTGGAACAGGTATATCAATGCGAAGGTAGGCCTGGCTAATACTTTGTGAATTCGCAGAGCACTGCATTAAGCCATGTGGCTTATAATCATACAGGACAAGTGAATTAGAGGGATAATATCCAAAGGCTATTCTGTCTCATTTCTTGAATATTCCAAAGTCTACCACCCGTCTACTATTGGACATCTCACCTTGACATAAGCTGGCAGCAAAATTAAAAGTTTCCAAACTTTAAAAAAAAAAATTGACATCCAGAAGGTCCTACCAGACCAGGCAGGCTTCATAAATTGCTCATGTTTCTTTTGAGTTCCCAAAAATATGAAGGCCAATTCCAGGTCTCTGTGGCCTAAATCTCTATAAGTACACTAAACTAAGTTCCAGATGGTCATGGTGCAGTCTGTCGTTTTTTTTTGTCTTCAGGGGAGAGAGAGAGATCAGATTTACCCTTTGGACTGCCAAGACTTAAATGTACACATAGCAAGAGCATCCAGGAAGTTTGTTTTTGGGTTAGAGCCCATCATAATAAGTTCATAGCCCTTTCCTTTGGCTTCAGTCTGCAGCCTTCATGGTGTCCAACAAATGCATGACAGTGGTAGCAGCTCACCTGAGATTGCTAGGAATAAATGAGTCTTCCCATATCCAGATGATGACTGGCTTTTAGCCACAATATCAACAGAGTCACTATTTTGCACAAGAAAGTATTTACTTCAGCATTTAGTCAAGTCCTTTCCAGGACTTCCATAAAGTGGCAGGTTTTCTCTCGACAATAACATTCTTTACTAGCTTGAGCTCCTCACTTATCCCATAAGCCCATGCTTCCCTGTGAAGCTCCAGATCTTATTTCTGCCACTGTATGCTTCACCATATTTGTGCTTTGCTTGAGCTTCACAGATGATTTTTCTGCAGTTTTTTCCACAGATGAGCACATCCTTTTTTTTTTCAATTTAATATTTTCAAGCTATGTCAGGAGTTTGATCACTAAACTCTTTCCTTGATTCACCACTTTCCACCGTATCCTAATTTTTACCGTTTGTACAATCGTTGTCCCTTAGCTTAAAAAAAAAAAAACAGCTCCATTACTTTTCATTAGTTAGATAACTATATATTGACTATTGTTTAGCAGTTCTTAATTTTTCATTCAGGTTTCTGTCTTTTTTACCATTTGTAAAGAATTTAGCATGGAGGAGGACACTAAGTCCTTTGGTTTTAAGATATGTAGACTGTGTTGTCATAAAATCCACAGGAAGTGTGGGTGGTGTCTCTTAGGGTTAGGCATTTGGATGCTGCTTGCTCTCTCTGTTAAAACTTTAATTTTCTATTGTGTTAGATAGAAGGAACAAGTTGGTGCTTAAGGGATTACTTATCTGATGTGCCAAGGAAATGGAAAAAGAAAAGGAAAAAGATAAGCAGAAAATCTAAATCTTCTGGAGAAGATGCTGATTGAGACTGAATAATGACTGCTTTCTTGAATCGCAGACTGAAATGGGTGGTATTCCATTGCCCTTAATATCTTAGGGTGGATCAGGTTGGCTCACAATCGTTCTTACTTGCTCCTTCCTCAGTCCATGTTTCAGTGCTGGTTGTTCTGGAGCCTGTATGTTTGGTACTGACATATACTCTTACCTCACCACCAATGCCTTTTCATCTGATTCACTTGACGTGGAGACCTTATACAGAATGTCAAAGCAAATTGCTTGACATCAAGTCTTCAGCACCGTCCTTTGCACCAACTTGTGTGTTGCCAATTTGTGTGTCAAAGTCCTTGGCCTTTGATGTATTCACACCAGTCTCCATATTAAAGCCGCCAAGATCTTCATTGTTAAAACTTTTCTCCTCAGTGTCACTTACGTCCATTTTGGTGTCTGATGAACAAAGTCCAGGTCAGGGCTCCCCAGTGCCAACAGATTCAAGTTTGACCTTTGAAGCCATAGAGAGGATGATTGCTACACCTCCAAAAGCACATTCAAAGCCTCCAGAAATATCATCCCAAGCCCCTGGTAACTGACTGTTGGTTCTTCAACCCGCTGATCAGACATCTCTGGGGCAGAGCTGAATGGAAAGCCTCAAGGAACCCGCACAGGTTCAGTCTGCTTCTTCAGGAGATTCAGGGGAGACCAGCTCCATCCAGATATTCCCAAGAAGATGACATGCAAGAGAAGGCATGTGGACTCCCCTACAGAGTCTCTAACATTGGACACCAACCTGGGTGACTAATAGAGTTCCCTCAAATCCCCTTCAGAAGATTCCATCTTTGGCAGGATCCCTGAATTGATCCAGTAGAGGTGATCTGGGCCCACTAATCCTTCTCTTTCAGTAAGAGGAGGTACTTTTTGAGGCTTATTGTTCTGCCTGATCCACCTCCTGAGTGGTACCTCCTGATGACCATCTTATAGATTTAGCCACTAGGAGGGCATGACATGGACCAAACTCCACTGAGATTGTTCCATGTAAACCAGGCAAAATTCTTCATGTCCAGCAGCTGTTTCACCCTGATTTATCCCGAAGAGTCAACCACAAAGTTATGCTGTGGTCTGTCAATGACATTCTGGGTTCCTATATGCCCTCCCCCCATTCCTTTTATCACCAGATTCTTCCAGAAAGCAGCAGCATGCCAAGCTGTAGAGACCCTCTTTGTCCATTCTTGCCTAAGCAAATCTGTTTTCCCCTTGCTCAGGCCTCACTTAAAGCACCCATGGCATTTAAATCCCCAAATATGTTTTCTCATTCATCTGTGCAGTCTCACAGGGATCTACAGAACCTCAAGTTGAACATATGTTTTTTCCAGTTCCATTGATGGCTAAAAAACATATCTTATCCAAACTTGTGGTTTGCATTTTGTCATCTTCATAAAAGAATACACTCATAAAGTTTACTAAATGTAATGGAATTTCAGCTTCTGTTCCAGTGATCTTACATTTCTTATCAAAATTGTTTGAAGCTGACTCCATCCACTTTGAGATTATAATACAATTGATATCCATTTCAAATTTCCATAACTGTTTTCATAGCTTTTCTCTCACATCAGATAAGCTCTGCAAAACCACCTGGAAAGGAGCCTTCCTCCTGCATCCACCAATTAAGGGCCCCACCCCCAGGACTAGTCTACAACTTTTTTTTTTCCTGGAATCTCTAACGAGAGTTCCTTATGAGCAGGAATCTTCTGCAGACCTAAAATTCCCATATTGGAAAACTAAGTTTGGTAGCCATCATGTCAACTAGGACAATTTCAGAATTACAAGTTCTAGCTTTTCTACTCCTCCATATTTTTTTTCCCAAGGGAAGAGTATCTCTACAAGCCAAGCTGATAGATAATCTATATTTATTTTATTTATTTATTTATTTATTTATTTATTTATTTATTTATTTATTTAACATTTGTTAACTGGGAAAGTCCAACTTGGAACAAAGCCAATTTTCAGTAGAGGCCCGGGGAGAAACATTCCAGATCCATGTCTTTCCAAACTCATTTGTACCTAGCAAGCTGGGTAGGAAGGTTTCCAAGATAATGTTGTCCATGTGGTTTTCAGATTGCATTTCCTTTGCATAATCTTTGAGAAACAAATCACTACCAGCTAAAACCCAGAGCCCATTCCACAAGATCATTCTCGGTTTCTACAGCCTTTTCCAAAAACCCTTGTATGATGAAACTTCTGCTGCAGCAATGTGTCTGTTGTATATTTTTGCCAAGCATTATAAACTAGACATAATTTTCTAGAGCTTCGTTTGGAGCTACAGTTCTCAACGGAGATGTAGCAAGCTGCTTTTGCAGCTGCTGGTGACCCCCCCCCCCACACACACACACACAAAGTTGAGGAGCAAACTCTGTTTTCCTTGGACTTGAAGAATAAACAAAAAAAATATTTTCTGCTTTTACATTGTAGTAAACTCTGTGCTACAGTTTACGGCGAACACACAATGCTATACCACTTTAGTTTTTACTGTAGATGCAGTATCTCCACTTCTTACTAAATGCTGGTATGCACCAAAAACTTACTGAGATCTGTGGATTGCTCACAGAATATTTGCCCCATTTGCCCCACCCTGTCTGTGACTCTGGTTTTCAGAGGTATCCTTTTAAGATGCTGCCCAGGAATTCAGGTAGCTTGGGATTCTGTCCGATCAGCCAGTTTGGAAGGACTGGATGAAGTAAAATACCATACAGCAGTAGCGTTGTTGCCTCACAGCAAGAGGTTCTCCTGTTTGATTCACGGCTGGAGTGCCTTCTGTGTGGAGTCTGCATGTCCTCCCCACGGTCGAGTGGCCTCCGCAAGACATGCGTGAATGGGTGTGCCTTCGCTGAAGGTTGGGCGTCGGGCTGGCAACTCTGCACCATAAAAAATCTACTGCCAATCATTAGCGGACCAAAGTTCCGCTGTGGCGACCCCTAACTGGGAAAAGCCGAAAAGGCAAACAAACATATACTAAACATAACACCAGATCATTTTCATCCTAGTCCAACCGATCTGACATCCTTCCCTCCTCCTACATTCTAAATTGCCTCCTTTTCCTAAGGACCATGTAGAACAACCTGAAGTTTTTCTGTCCTGTCCTGTTTTTAGCAGAAGGACATATTCCTGTGATGCTGTTAACTTAGTCAGCAAACTCGATCCGAGGGCAGTCAAGGCACAGAAAGATCATGGGATATTTTTTCTGAAGCAGCTCATCACAAGGAGCACTAGCAGAAGGCCGGATAGTTTAGTCAAGCAGCTCTTGTCCCATTAGTTATATCAGTTTGACTAATATGAAAAGGATGGACACTGCTAGTGATTGGCATGCCCAGTGCTTTCTTGACATTATGAATGCTAACTCTTTTTACAACTAGTTAACCATTCTACTAGGGGCTCCATTATCCTTTATCTAGTCCTTTCAAACATGGCCACTTCTTGCATATTTCTGCTTCCATTTTAATGATTGTATTGATAAGGAGTCTCTATCTACACTAGATATAATGAGACATTTAACAACAAATTTATATAGTAGAATACCTGCATAAATAGATTATATAACAAGAGAAAGAAGTTGCTTAATGCTTATAAGAAGTCTCATTCTATCTTACAGTAAAAATGCATTTAAGTAAACTAGTAAAGAGCGTAAGGGAACCATTGGGAAGCTCAAAGCGGAGTATGAACTTAAAATAGCCAGTAAAGCCAAAAATAACCAGAAATCTTTCTTTATATCAGGGAGTTAAGAACCAACACCTAACAAAGCTCAGAACTGTTTCACAATAACACTGCACACTTTGACCCAAAGGAAATAGCTAATATCTTAGCCCATAGAAGTGCCCTGGCATCGTGCCACCTGACGTTAGTTCCCAGTGCCTCTATCAAGTAGAGCCACTGGAGTGATCCCCGGGGTTGAACTTTCTATTTCCCATCCACTCATCAAGATTCCTCTTGAAAAGGGCCAGTGAGGTGCTTTTCTTGACATGTATGGGAAGTCTATTCCAGAGCATGAGCAGTCTCTCGGTTTGAACCTGTCCATTCAGCATGTTCTGTTGATTGTGGTAATGAGGATGAGGTCTCTGGAGCGTGTGGTGTGGCGGGATTAGGATTTCTTTAGATGTAGCATTTTTAACAGAGCTGAGTCAGACATGGCTTTGTAAGTCAAGCAGAGACTGCCTCTTAGTAGACGATACGAGACAGAGAATAGCTGGAATTTTTTTGAGTCTGTCCATGTACGACATGTGTTGAAGGCCTAGGATCCTCTTCATGAGGTACTTTTGTGGCCTTTCCAGCTGTTGCATGTGTCTAGTGAGGTGAATGCCAAATGGGGCATTATACTCTATGATTGGCCTAATGAGAGAAGAGTAAAGAGAGAGAGAGAGATGACCTCTTTCTTCCTGGATGCAAAACCCTTGGTAATGAGATGCGACACATAAAAGGACTTTCTGACCACAGTGGCAATATGGTGGTCAAAGGAGAGATTGCTATCAACCTGTGTGTCCCCAGATCTCTTATAACGCCTTCAGTGTTCAGTGGGCTCCCATCAATGTGGTAATTAGTGTGAACTGAGTTTTTCCCAAAGGGGATGACGCATTTTTTGGCATTAATCTTAAGGCCATGGTTTTGACACCAGGCATTGGTCTCAGTGAGGCCTTTCTGTAGGATGTCTACATCACTTGGGGAGTTAATAATAGCTCCCAGCTTGCAGTTGTCTGCAAATTTGGTCAGCCAGAGTCCCTCTGTGTTGGCCTGGACTTCTGAGAAGTAGATGCCAAACAGTAGAGGACCCAGGACTGATCCCTGTGGAACTCCACTCGTAATTGGTCGGCAGTTTGACTTGGAGTCTGCTACTTTCACACTGTGGGTTCTGTGTGTGAGCCAATTTGCAACCTACCTAGTGATATAGGGGTTGATGCCTAGTTTAGTGAGTTTATCAGTAATTCCTGAGTGGAGAATGTTATCAAAGGCCTTGGCCAGATCGAGGTAGGCTGTATGAACTGCCTTGCCCTCATTCACAGCTCTGGTGACTGACTCAAAGAAGTTAACCATATTGAGCAAGCATGATCTACCTTTCACAAAACCAAATTACATGGGATCTAGAGTTTGGAGATTCCCTATATCTTTGTTAATTAGGTCCATGATGATGAGCTCCATAACCTTACATATCAGACTCGTCTGGCTAATGGGGCATTACTTCCCAGGGTCTGTAGTCACTCCCCCTTTATGGAGAGGGATGACTGTAGCAGTGCGTCTTTCAGTAGGGACAAAGCCTGAGGCTGTGATTGAATAGGGCACATAGATGTGGTGCCAGTTCACTTTGTAGTTCATGTAGAACACATCCAGGGATATTGTCGGGTCCCATGGAAGCTGTATTCTTGACCTTGGACAAGGCAGCTTTAACCTGTGCTACAGTAATGCTGGGTGCCTGGCATTCCTCCGATATTGTGATTGGTCCTTTGGGGGGGGGGGTAAGGTTGGCACTGAATCTCTCAGCCAGTATGTTGGCAATATCTGTTGGCTGATTATAGGAGGTATCATTGTGCAGTAACTCGGAGCAAAATCTGGGTATTGCCGTGGAGATTTTTGATACAATTATAGAAGGCTTTGTGGTTGTTTTTAGTGTCTGCCGCAATTCTGCCTTCATAGCTGGCTTTAGAGGTTTTGATGAGGGATCTCAACTTTTTATTGAAGCTAATAAGGGAGATTTTCCAGTCTTGGGACTTCACCATTTTCTGCAACAGTTTCTTTTTTCTGTTGTAGAGTTTATTAATGGCAGGGGACCACCAGATTGGCTTCTTTTTTTTTGCAGGAGAGCATCTTGGTTCTGTTGGGTATGGCTAGTTCCATGCATTTATGCATGTGTTCGTACAGTGCATTGTTGTATGATTTGGCAGTCATGCATCTATTTTCCATTGACATGGGTGCCATGAAGTTAGCCAGGTGGCTAACTTCACGACACCCATGTCAATGGAAAATAGATGTTTTTAGGAGCCCAAAGTCAGCTTTGGAGAAGTTTTTCATGGTGGTTACCTTTGCAGGGGGTGTGGGTGAGACATGGATTTCCATGGTGATTAGTTTGTGGTCGGATCTAACCAGGGAGGAATTGACTATCGTCTCAGAAGCCTTATATGTAAAGCTATGGAACATATTATCCTAGACCTCATTAGTTTGGACATTAAAATTCTCTTGACCCTTGGCCCTCGTCAATTTGGCTTTGGCAAAAGAAGCTGCTGCCTCTTTAACCTCATTAATTTCTTTGAAAATAACTGAAGCAGTGGATGGCAGTTATGCAGCACATACAACATATCTGAACCTGGTCAAGGCCTTTGACACCATTGTCCATGCGGGCATTATTGACAGGCTTGTAAATCTGAATACATGTGGTTCATAGGTGATTTGGCTAATGACCTAAAGGGGTGGGGTGCTTTGTACACCTAGTTATGCTTCCCAAAGTTGAGAATCAAACCTTGTACCTTGTGTCTGTAAGGTAAACTACTTAACCATTATGCCAACCCCCAGTCTCCAAACTTTACTAAGGGAGGGATCCTTATGTTGACCGATGAATAGCTAACTGATTGTCTGACAGAACCCCTGTGGTTTGAGTTACAGCTGCTACTTCCGAAAGTGAAAAAGATAGCAATGGTATCCCACAGGGCTCAGTGCTGATACCTCCCCTGTTTGGTATTTATTTCTCAGAACTTCAGGCCAGCGCTCCCAGGCTATGGCTATCCAAGTAAAAATGGAATCCTGGGGAGAATAGCTCCAGAGAAATACAGATACATAGTACAGAAAGAGTACAAATCCATAATATACATTTCAATTAAATGTTAAATACATATTTTGTATAGTACAAACCCATATTGTACAATTAAAATGGATGTTACATAATGTTGTTGTTGTGTCTTTTGTCTTTTTCCCTGTTAGGGGTCGCCACAGCGGAACTCCGGTCCGCTAATGATTAGCAGTAGATTTTTACGTGCCGAGTTGCCGGCCCTGACGCACAACCTTCAACGAAAGTACGCCCATTCACGCATGTTTCCACACAGAAGACACTCTAGCTGAGAATCGAACAGGACAACATCTTACTGTGAGGCGACAACGCTACCGCAGCATGTTACATAATACAGAAATAAAAAAAGATTTTCATTAGGAAAATTACATCAGGTTAATTCAGTAAGTAGTATTTTTTTTTTGGGGGGGGGGGGATTACAATGAGGTAATTTTTTAGTCATTGGTCGAATATGGCCCAAAGGATGTAAAACTTTAGGAGGTAGTGACAGGCAACAAAGTTTGGAAAGTTAGGAAGAAGGTGTGGTGGAATTAGGATGGATGAGAGCAAAAGCATTTCCACTGTGAAGTGAGGTGTGAGTGCAGTGAGGTTTTAAACAAGGAGAGACTGCTGGTGGTGCGGATGGGAGAAGGGAGAGAGTTCCAGAGGCATGCAAGAGAGAAGGACATTAATTGATTCCCAGCAGGATGTGTCGGTTTATGCAATTTAATTAGGTTTTGGGAATTGGATCTTAGGAGTCTATCTGGTTTATGCACTTCAAAGGGATTTGCTAGAGAGGGGCAGAGAGACTGGTTATAAATGAGTTTGTGTGCTTGGATGAGCTGGTTATATGTGAGGAGGTTTGGTAATTCTAGCCAACTTAGTTGGTGAAGGGAATTACAGTGGTGAGAAGAGGCTGTATGACCTACCGCAAATTTGGATATTTTGTTATAACAAGATGAGAGCTTTGTTTTGAGCAAAGATTGTAGGCTGGTTAGGATAGATGCACCATATAAAAGGGATGGGATGAGTTATGTATTAGCTAATGTAATCCTTGTGGTGGGAGAGATAAAGCGACCGTGACAGTAAAGCATACCTAATTTTTTATGGGTTTTTTTTTTTTTTTTTTTTTTTTTTTTAATATATTTGCTTATCAAATTGATTGTCAGTGATAATTCCTAGTAATTTTGTGCCAGAGACTAGTTCTAGGGGGGTATTATTATTGCTGGTAATTATGAAGGATTGTTTGTCTAGGGAAGAGGTTTTGGATGCATTGAATAGCAAGTTTTGTTTTAGTTTGCTTTAAGGACTAGATGGTTGTCGACCATCCACTGTTCAGTGGAAGAGAAGGCGTTTTGTGTTAGATTAAGAGTTGTGATGGAAGGAGAGTAACAGGTTATAGTAGAATCATCGGCATATTGGATGAGACTGGAGTAAAGAATGGCTTGGAAGAAATCATTTATGAATATGTTGAATAGTAGGGGGCCTAGAATGGAACCTTGGGGGCGCCTGTGGATGTATTAAGGAAGGGTGAGGTAGCTTTTTTCCATTTAACTGCTTGTTGCCTGTTTGTGAGATAGTTTGAGAGCCACTGGGTAGAGGAAGGGGATAGGTTAAGTTTAGAGAGGTTGGTAAGGAGGAGGTTGTGGGAAATAGTGTCAAATGCCTTAGAGAGGTTGAGGAAAAGAGTGGATACAAAGTGGCCAGAGTCGCGGGCTAGGAAGGAGAGGTGGGCAGTGGAGGTACTATGACTTGGTCTAAAGCCATGTTGTGTGGGAGTAAGAAGCTGATTATTGATGAGGTAGGGTACACCATATCCCTCACCTCTGAGGCAGGCTTTCACTTCATGTCAAGCAGAATAGCACCCTCTCCACCTTCAAGGTAAACCTAGATAATTGGATGGGCAACCTAAAATTCTTCCCCGGTCAATCTCGTTTTGGCCTGCTTGAGGCTCAAGAGAAGTTTGGAATAGGTAGATGTTCTTTGTGTTTCACTGTTGCAGTCATTACATTTGGGTTATCTACTTGCAGGTAGCCCTCAGCCGGCCTGATTATCAAAGTCTTGGGTCCTGCTTCGGTTGCTGTCTCTTCTTCCATGACGTCAGGTAGTCAGGGGTATAAAGCATGCAGCCGACGCCATTACATAAGTCTTTCTTGTCGTGCGGTGCCTGAAGCAGAAGCAGTTTGCAAGTGCCGACTCCTGAAATTTTTGTTTTCAAGTTTCAGAACCAAAGTCTTCAAATAAGCTAAGTACCCCATTGGGGATCCTTTTTCTTGCTGTAAACCAATGTCAGTAAAAGTTAACAATTGTATTACTTGTGGAAAGCAAATACATCATAAAGATTTTCATTTGTACTGAATTCCTTGCGTAGGCCCAGACCGCGACATTCCTCGCTGTCAGTTTTGTCCTTATTCAATCCTGGAACTATTGGTCATCAGTTCATTTTCGCAGCAAACTATTTCGGTACTCAGTTTAATTATCCAGAAATGGCTTCGGTAAGCCATCCGACTACTGACATTCTGAAAAAAACGTAAAGATAAAGACAGAGGCAGACCGCATAGGTCCAAAGCTGTTGACGACTCTTCTGTTAAGCTAGTCGCCAGTTCACCAGTACTCAGTGAGGCGCTTTTGCAGCCCCTGATACCCACTACTTCAGATTCCCAGGCCTGTACTGAGACCCATTAGGAGTTCGGTATGCCGCGAGATGCTTCTTCGACTATGGAACCTGTGGATGTCTCTACCTTGGATGGGTCCGGAGTCGCTGTGCAGGCACCGGCTTCTGAGGGTGTATTCAGGCCTACTGACTTGCATATCAAACAGACGCCATCTTCTTCTTCAAGGCTTAAAACTCGATCCACGCCTAGAAAACTGACGTCCAAACCGCATGGTCAGGCCCATATGCCTAAAAAACAAATAATGGCTGAAGACCGTATTACTCTAATTAGGGGAAGCCAGCCTTCTCCCTCTAAGAGACCTAGAACTGATTTTCCTTCTGATTCTTCTGATCAGGATTCTGAAATTTCAGTTTCTTCTGATGACCAGGATTTGCCCTTATCTACCTATGAGGATTCTGATACAGAGGACTCCATTCCCTCTGCTTCCCCTCCAGAAGATTTCTCTTTTGGTGAAACTTTGCGCACTCTTAGGGAGCATTTCTCCAAAAAGAGGCTTAGGGAATTCTTACTCCTACCTCAACACAGGCCTTTAGCTATCCCTCCTGTACTGGACATTGTAGATGATGCCATCTTGGAATCTAGCCTAGCCCCAGACACTTTACCTCCGGCTCCCAAGAAACCTGACAGGTATTACAGAGTACCTGACACTCATATGTTCCTCTTTAAGAATCCTACTGCGGACCCAGAGACCATTTCACATGGACCAAAGGCATTAAGGCTACTACTGCCAAAAACCCTACCCCCTCTGATAGAGATTCAGGGCCCTGGACAGATTGGGTAAGAAGGTATACACTTCTGCTATTTTGGCCATTAGGGCCTTAAACTGCCAGTTTCATATGTTAAAGTATCCGCATATTATTGGATTACTTAAACAGAAAATGATGTTGATTCCTGGCTGTGCTGAAAATAAAGAATTACAGGATTTAATGCATTTTGCTGAACAAGTTGGTTAACATACTTTGCAGTGTGGTTTTGACTCTTTAGAGGCATCTTGCAGGGCTGCTGTCACTGGGTTTGTTCTTAGAAGGCATGCTTGGCTTAAGGAGCAAACTTTGCCAGATCATGTTAAAGCTAAATTACTGGATGCTTCCTTAAACCAAGACCGCCTGTTTGGCAACAAAGCAGAAGTACTACTTAAAAAGATGGAGGAAAAAGCTAAATCTATGCAAACTAAGGATTTCCTGCAAGTATAGCCTCCCAGATTTAGTAGGCATTGGCCTTCTAAGAATTGGTCCTTTCTTGTCTCTTCCAGGCCCTTCTCAGTCCAAACCCAGGAACAGCAGACCACCTAGGCTACAGTCTCAAGGTACTCGCAGGCCTAAGCAATGGGGGGCTCCCACTTCCAAAGTTGGAAGTAGTAAGACACCCCCCTATGGTAAATTGCACAGTGACTTAACCTTAAACCTTCCAAGCCCTGCTCAACTGACTGTCCCTTTAGGGGGAAAGATCGCCCTGCATGTAAAAACTGGGAACTCGTTACCCAAGACAAATGGGTTTTAAATATTGTTTTCCAAGGATACAGATTCCACTTCCACACCTTACCAACCCCAAACGGTTGGCCAGACCTACCCCCAAATCAGTGGGCAGAGGCTCAACAGCAGTTTCTCTCTTTTCTAAGTATCAGGGCTATTCAGCCTGTCCCAGCAGGGGAATGGGGACAAGGTTTTTACTCAATACTTTTCCTGGTACCCAGAAAAGAAAACTCCTGGTGTCCTATCCTGGACCTGTCTATCCTAAATACCTTTTTGGTAATCCCAAAATTCAGAATGCTAACTCTTCATCAGCTGCTTCCCATGCTTGGCAAAAATGCCTGGTTGGCAACATTGGACTTAAGGGAAGCTTACCTACACATTCCAATAAGGGAATCTTGCAGAAAATACCTACACTTCAGAGCAGGCTACATGCACTATCAGTTCTCTGCACTGCCCTTTGGCTTATCTACTGCGCCCAGGGTATTTACAAAGTGCTTAGCTCCAATCATTGCATTCTGCAGGCAAAGAAATATTCAAATATACCCATACCTGGACGATTGTCTAATTCAGGCAGAAAGCCAGGACATACTATTAAATCATCTGGCATTTGTAAAGAAACTGGTAACCTCTCTGGGGTACACCATAAATGAAAAGAAATCTCACCTAGTACCCTGCCAACAAATTGTATTCCTGGGAGCAAGCTTGAACACAACTTCCCAGAGAGCCTACCTCACGCCAGAGGAACAAGTTTATTTGACAGCCTTCTTCAAACTACTGGCCACAACGTCCCAGCTATTTGCAAGGAAAATATTGCAAGCCCTGGGGTTCATGGCCTTTTGCATCCTACTAATTCCATATACAAGACTGCATATGAGGAAACTACAGTATTATCTAAAAAGCCTATGGTGTCAACATTTTCAGGACCTGGAGTCAATGATCCCTATCATTCCTTGTATAAAGACAAAGTTCCTTTGGTGGGAAGAGGCCTGCTACCACAACAAGGGACTGCCATTCACTCTACCCCCTGCCGCCCAAACCCTAACAACAGACCCATCGCTCACTTGGCAGGACAATGCATTCAGGGCAAATGGAACCAGAGTCAAATGCACCTGCATATCAACCAAAAAGAAATGTTAGCTGTACAGAATTCTGTGACAGCCTTCAAGAACCACATTCTTCCAGGACGGTTATTGGTAAAGACAGACACCACTGTTATGTGGCACATAAACAAGCAGAAAGGAACCCACTCAACACTCTCTGCAGACTAGCCATGGCTCTGTGGAACACAGCCTTGAGCTACCAAGTGCACCTACAAGCTCAATTCCTGCCAGGCAAGCTAAATTCACTTGCATATGACCTAAGCAGAAATCTCATGGATCCACACGAGTGGAAACTGGAACCAAAGATATTCAACATTTTGAGAAACAAATGGGGGACCCCAGAGATAGACCGGTTTGCCTCCCCTCAGAACTACCAATTGGACAACTTCTGCACAAGGACTCCCCACAGGCAATCTTGGAAAGTGGATGACCTGTCCTTCACCTGGGAAAGCCTCTCAGTTTATGCCTTTCCCCCTCTGCCTCTCCCGAAAGTTCTACTAAAGATCAAACAGGACAAACCAAGGACAATACTCATTGCACCAGACTGGCCACGCCAACACTGGTACCCCCTCTTGTGCAGTATGTCACTGCTGGAACCATGGCACTTGCCTCAGACCCCTTCCCTGCTGTCCCAGCAGGAGGGCTAGATTCTGCACCCCCAGCTTCAAACCCTGAACCTTGCAGCCTGGCTAATTACCTGAGCTCTCCAATACAATCCCTCAGTAAGCAAGTGCTGGATGTCATTCTGGAGGCAAGAAGGCCTAGTAGTAGAAAATCCTATACTGAAAAGTGGAAAAGATAATGTTCCTGGAGCCACACTCAGGGGATAAGCACAACTGTGCCCAGCTTACCGCATATTCTTTAATACTTAACAGAGATGCTTCCCAAGGGCCTTTCCTTCTCTTCTATTAAAATTCATGCCTCAGCCATTTCGGCACATTATAATACTGAGCCACCCCTCTTCTCTCTCCCCCTGCTGAAGCAATTCCTCAGAGGGGCCAAAAATTTAAGATCACCCAGGAGTGCCCCTACTCCAGCCCGGGACCTTAACTTTGTATTGGAAAAGCTCACTCTACCTCCTTTTGAGCCAGCTGCGACTGCAGAGTTGAAATTCCTTTTTTGGAAAACAGCCTTCCTTCTAGCCATCACTTCAGCAAGAAGAGTTTCTGAATTACAGGCCCTCATGGCAATGGAGCCCTTCATCATCTTCCATGCAGACAGGGTGTCCCTTAAGACCAAACCTTCCTTTATGCCCAAAGTGGTATCCAGTGTCGCCTTTAATCAGTCCATTCATTTGCCAACCTTCTTTTCTAATCCACAGAACAAAGGAGAATGAATACTGCACTCTTTGGACATGCACAAACAACTTAGATTTTATTTGGACAGGACTAAGCCTCTCAGGAAAACTGAACAGCTGCTAGTTGCCTTTTGCTGCAGGGGCAGAGGAGAAGGCCATTTCAAAGCAAACCATTTCTAAGTGGATAGGCCATTGCATTAATTTCTGCTGTAAGCACCATGGAAAACCTACCCCACAGGGGATAAGCTCACATTCCACCAGGGCTGCATCTACGTTAACAACCTTTCTCAGAGGTGTTCCTACCAGGGACATCCTAGAGGCTGCTACCTGGAATTCTGTTCATACCTTCACCAAGCATTACCACTTTTTTTTCTAAATCCAGAGCTGATTTTGCCACTGCAGTCTTGTAGGGCCTAATAGCTGGTCCTAATGCTCTCTAATTGCCTCCTCCCTTCCATAGCTTTGGGAATCTACCCAAATGTAATGATTGCAACAGTGAAACATAAAGAACATAGTACAGTTGTGTACACTTACCATAAATATAGATGGTTGAGTGTATTCATTGTTGCAGTCCTGGTTACCCTCCCTCCAGCCCCCTGACTTCTATTGGCTATACCTCTCTTCTTGTTTTCTGTATTTAAGCTTTCTGGTGTATTTGCTTTTTGTTGGAGGTGTAACCTTGTATATAATTGCTTCCCATTATGGGGACACCTGACATCTGGGGCAAGAAAAACTGATGTAATGGCATCGGCTGCATGCTTCATACCCCTGACTACCTGATGTCATGGAAGAAGAGACAGCAACCGACTCAGGACCCAGTACTTTGATAATCAGGCTGGCTGAGGGCTACCTGCAAGCAGATAACCTAAATGTAATGACTGCAATAGTGAATACACTTGAACATCTACATTTATGTTAAGTGTACACAACTGTACTTTTTGGCTAACCTTGTAATGATCTACAGAATGAATGGGTAGCTTTGCCTGATGCCTAATACATACTTGTGAACATAAATAACTGCTTTTTAAAGTACATGAGATCTGTTAGTATTAATAGATTGTTAAAAAGGGGTGTCAATAAGCTGGAGGGGGCAGGGAACTTTGTGCGTGTCTTAAATAGTAATAGGTTAAATAGTAATAAGTGAGGAAGACAAATAACATTTTGTACTAGAGCTAATTGATTACTTGTTTATTGGAGATGGTTCAAAGGTGTGCATTTCACCTTAAATAGATCTTCAAGGAGTTATTGGTAAAATTTTGCTTTGTAAGCAGTATCAGAAACCAGCTGTGCATCTTTAAAAAGAGAGAGAAGCTGGCTGAGTGTCCCTTCCGATTAGCAGATTTATTTCTCTCTAGTAATTTTCAGGGTTTCAACAAGTTTTAGATTTAAGGAAGGTGACCTTAACTTAGTTGCAAATATGTTTGCATTGCAATACATCTCTTCTGCTCTTGTCTTTTTGTCAGGTGCTTTGTAGGCTGACCTGGTTTTGTTTCTGCATTTAATAATTTAGTCAATTTGAGGGCTAAGCCATTGGGATGGTTCATGCATCATTCATCTAGTTTAGTAAGGAATGTAGATCCCTTGCAAAGGTAGGAGTAAGTTAAGGAAAACAGTTAGTACATTGTTGTGGTTATCTTGAGACAGTACAGCAGCCCAGAATTAATAAGATAGGTATGCTAGGAGAGCTGGTTCAAGGTTTCTTGTGAAATGCTTTAGGCAGTATTGGTGTACGTAGGATTTGTTTCTAAGTAAATTATGAGGACAGGATAATGTGAGCCTGGGAAGGATGAATTAGTAAAATTCTTGTCTAAAATTGTATGCTACCTGTTTTAGTACTTGGCTGGGTGGCAGAGATGACAGTTTGGTGAAGTCCATACCAGAGGAGGTATGCTTTTAAGATAGAATGGGTTTTGTTTCTCAAGGACTGTTGAATACCCCTAAAATTATAATGTTGCGTCCTTTAGTTTAGGTGTATATGGTATGCAGTGCCTCTCCTATTCATTGTCTGGAGGATGGGGGAAGTAACAAATGACAATATTTAATTTTACGTGAGTGCTGGTAGTGCATTAAGGTATCCAGTTTGGGTCATAAGATGTTTAATTTGTTTAAAGGAGGAGGACAGTGCTGTCATCTGTTTTGCTTGATTTATTGCTTGAGAGCAGATGGAATCTATGGGTAGTGGATAATGGTAGATGGGAGGTAGCTAGTGATTTTAGGGTTAGTTTCATCAAGCTACACTTCAGCTAGTGTTATATTGTAAAAAGGTTATATGTTTTAAAAGTAGCTACAGCTGTGTTTTATTAAGAAAAAAAGAAGGATGCATATCAGCAGTTAGGATAATGCATTTGTGCTCTGATCGTGTTGCTTTGTTTATTCATTTATTTTTGAACTAAGAATCTTAGTTTTGTTGGTTAGGGACTCTGGTATACTGATATTGCAAAGCATCTATAGTAATAGAGAGATTGTCTTTTAGTGGAAGTTTAAACAAAACAGTAGAATTATTTTAATGGTTTTGGTGGTAGGTTACAAATTGATTTTCTCTGATTTTAGGTAGGTATTGAGTTGGTTTTAATGGGAAGTGCTTGTTGACGAGTTTTTATTTGATAGCATGGTGAGATGAATGGAAGCAGCATAATGGGGACAGGTGCACAGTCCAGCTCACGTACTACGACTCGGAGTGATTCTTAAAGGTAGTTGTGCGTGATGGAAGAGCAACACACAGCTGCATAATTGGTCTCCTCTGGGCATAGAGTTGGTATGGAAATGGTGATCTGCAATATATCCTGTGATTTACAGACCTGTGAATTGTGCACTACACAGTGACATATGGTCTGTGATTTATGGAGGCACAAAAGCACAGTGCCACTAGCAAACATGCATTTCCCTCCTACCACACTTGCAGAGGTGCTCTCATCAGTGTAGATGCCACCAACGACATATCCTGTCATTACCACAGTATGCAGATAGCTTATAGGTTCATAGGTATGTACTAGGCTAAAGACCACTGAGACCTTTTTAAGCCTAGCCATACACCCCAAATCTATGACTAGTTCTAGTACCCTTAGCATGTAAGCAGTGGCTTGGGAAATGAAACATTTAAAAGAGGCCTGGGAGATGAACTATTTACAGGCTGCTTGTGTCCATGAGAGACATAGGTGCTAAACCAGGGATAAGTTTTCTCTGTGTAGTTGTCCAGGTAAACTTCAATTGGGTTATGGAGGAATTCTGTTGTGCATGGATGTAGAACCTTTTCCATAGAAGGGATAGTCCCTGGGATACCTACCTCCGTCTCTCTCTCTCCAGCAGGTCCTTTTTCTATCACAGGCAAGGTTTAATTATTTAGAATGGTAATTCTGGTGCTGCTTTTCTGTGGGTATGTTTCGCTGTTATCCTCTAACTCTTAACACGTTTATGAGTCATTGGCATGACAGTGGAAGATAGAGCAGGGAACCACTGTCTGTCTGTATTATGCCATTTGCATAAGACATTGCAGAAAGAGCATGTAAAAATGGTAAGATTACACTGTCTGGAATTACTGAATCATTAAACTACTCCTAAAAACTTCACAGTAACATAATCACATTCCCATTGTAAATCGACCATAATAAATACAGTTCAGATATGTGGTGCATTTGTGAGGTCACTTCTCTGTATACCATAAGTGCAAGGAACTACAGCAAGGACAGCTAATTAAGTGATGTGTATTGATGCACATTTATTGCTTACAGTACATGAACCACATTTGTTTCAGTAGTTTAATTATGAAGTGCTGCATAAAACAATTCACCCAAAGTCTAAGAATCATAAGAGCTAATCTCAAAACAGACATTTTATTTATTTATTTACCTGGGTGGTCTGACTGGGCAGTGTCCCTTTTTAGTGGACCCCCAGGTAGAAAAGCTCCAACATTAAGTTCAGTAATAATATGTCATTGCTCATACACATTGTATACTGTAAGTGAGGCTTGACAACATGCACCTTGCATAGTAGATTCAACATTACACAGTTTAAACATGAGCAGGAACTGGGAAGTAGTACTTCGATTAATTGCATAAGTAGAGCAGATCATAGCAGAATTAGGAAAGGACAAAGGTGGAATAAAATGTGCCCTAAGTTTAGAGGGAAATGATCTAAGGGAAGAGTCGCTTGATGTAACAGAGATCAATTGACATATTAACATCAATGAAAGAAACAGATTACAGAAAGTGAACAAGACCCAAAATGTTAGTCTGATAAAACAGATGAACGCAGTAATCGTAACTATTAACAGAAATTCGTATGATATAACAGAAATAAATAGGATACATTACTGTGGAGCTAAATTAATAGATAGTCTTGCCAGAAAAACATAGAGCAATAAGGGAATGGAAGTGAAGAACTCAAAAATGCTATCATGGAAGCATCGAATAGGGAAAACTAAGAGAGTTAAGACAAGAAATGCCATTGTTAGATGAGTATAGAAGAGGGAATAGATCAACAGAAATACTTGGAAGGTAGACATGATAAAAGCAGCACTCCGTATCAGAACAGACCAGGTACTATCATACACTATTGCATAACCGGCCTTAGGCACAGGCCAAATAGGCGGCCGTCTAGGGTGCTACTCCAGCAAGGGCGCTTTTCCAATATTTATTTGGTGTAGGTAGACCAGGACACTGGCTGGTGTGTGTTTGGGCGGGGGGTACTGTGGAGCCCTTTTGCCTAGGACACCAGTTGACCTAAGGACAGCTCTGCGCTATTGCAAATAATAAACTAAAGATATGAGCACAGGCAGAAAAAAATGGTAAATATAAAGGAAAAGTATAAAATAAGAAGTTAATTGCTGACCCAAAAAAGTTTTATAGAGAGAGTTGGGAAACAAAGCGGAAGGAATAGAAACACAACCAAAAAAAGAAGAAATAGACAAAGTTTGGAGAAATATCTATGAAGACCCTGTGGATCTTATCAAAGATGCTGAAGGGATTCCAGAAGTAAAAGAATCAGTAAGTTCAAATGCACAGGATATGAAATGGGATGAAGTAGCACCCAGGAAAATTGAAACAAACTTAAGAAAAGTTTCTAACTGGGAAACTCCAGGCCAGATTTATTACCAAACTTCTGGCTAAAAGTATTAACATCTTCATATGAAGATTTAGCCCTGCGTAATAACTATTTATGTGTGCATCCCAAACAGGCACCAACCTGGTTAACAACAGGAGAAAAGATACTTTTCATTAAGAGTGAGCCTACAAGCTGTCGTAAAAACTTAGACCAATAACTTGTCTTCTGACGATGTATAAACTATATACTAGAATTGATGCCAGTAGAGTTTGTAGCCATTTATAAGAAAATTCAATTATGGCAATAGAACAAAAAGTCATATGGGACAAAGGATAATTTGTTGCTAAATAAAATCATAATGGTGAATTGTAAACAGGGGAAGACTCTAAGTATGGCACGGATATATTACAAAAAAAAGCGTGTGACAGCATCCCACATTCATCGATAAAGAAGTGCTTACAGATGTATAAGATACACCTTACATTGATCAATTACATTACAGTGACCATGAAGCAGTGGCAAACCACTTTGCAGTTAAGTCATGATAAAGGACAAATTATTATCCCAGGGATAAGAATTCAAAGTAGGATATTCCAGGGTGACTCTCTCACTGCTGCTGTTTTGCCTTGCCCTTAACCCATTAAGCTGTCTACTTTAATATACAAGATCATGGACACAATTTGGCTGTGAGAAAACAACCAAGTGTAAAGACTTATCTTCTTTTTGTGGATGATTTAAAATGGTGTAGTTCATCAGATGAGGAGCTGAAAGTACAACTTCAAATGGTTAAAACTTTCTTAGATGATATATGAATGTCATTTGGTCTTGATAATTGTGCAAAAGCAACATTTAAAGTAGGAAAGCTGCAGCACCATGAAAATGTCAGTCTGGGGCAAGAATGTAATGTAAAAGAACTTGAGCCAGGAGGGAGTGTATAAATATTTGGGAATTGATGAGGGATTGACAATAGCACATGAACAAATATGAACAGAACTCTGTAAGGAATATTTTAGAAGACTAAAATTAATACTGAAAACAGCCCTGATATCTAGGAACAAAGTCCAACCTAAAAACCAATTTGCTATTCCTCTTCTAACAGTTTTGGGGTGATTGACCTTGCCCCAAAAGCTGTTGGATCAATTGAACAGGAAAACCAGAAAAATGCTTCATGCTTACCAAAATATACTTAAATATCAGTGTATACCAAGATTATGTATACCTTGTTCTAAAGGAGGTATGGGCCTCCTCGAATTTGATTAACATGTATAGATCAACAATTGTAGGATTCCTTACATATCTGCTGACTTCACCAGATCGAAACATAGTGAAACTTTTAAAACATGAGGAGGAGTCTAAAGTGATTTCCCTGCTTAGTTTAGAAGCAGCATATCAGTGTCAAGTGGGAATGGGAATCAAACCAGAAGTAGACAAAAATCAGGCAGCAACTGAACATATCAAAAGGCAGAAGAAGGAATATAAAGAGAGGGATTAGATGAGAAGGCAAGAAATGTGGAAAAGGCATAGATATAGTTGCAAGTACAGAAAACTCCTGGAACAACCTCATGTCGATCAGGATCTGACACAGAAGTGGTTAAGAAGTGAATTTAAACCAAATGATGAAAGGTTAATGTTGATGGCCCAGGATAGTGGATAACACGCATGTTTGTTTATAAAGTCCATTGAACATGTGGGAGAAACAGACAAATACAGGTTCTCTAAAATAGAACTGGAAACAGTTGCACATCTTGTTGCTGGTTGTGATACACTAGTTGCAGAGAGGGCCTGTATACTGAAAGGCATAAAGAGATAATGTGGCAAGACTGTTGCATTAGAAATTGTGCAAACATTACAATATTGAAGTAGCCAAGAAGCATTGGAAACATGAGCCGCAAGGTATTATAGAGAACAATTAAGTTTGTCACATGGGATCACCCATTGCCAACAGTTCAGAAAATAGTTGCAAGAAAAACAGATATAGTAGTCCATGAAAAGATGACAAAAGTAGCATTGATCATTGAAATTGCTGCACTTAGTGATTACAGTGACTTACGTACAGAGAGACAGTGTCATCCAGTGCCAGCATTTGCAGGCAGAAACAATGGCATCGTGAAAGAAAGATACACAGACAGTTCCAATATTATTAGGAGCAATAGGTCTCATAAAAAAAGAATTTACAGTCATATTTAAATATGCAGAAAAAAGAGAGAAATCCAAAGTGGCAGGCTGTAAAGGTCCGTGTTCCAAAATGAAGCCAAAAAACAAGTACAAATGATCCACAGACCACCAGGCCAAAACGTATATGTTTAATTGACCACAGAAATGTTAGTGCTTTCAGGTACAAGACCCTTCTTCTAATTACTGTTAATCCCATACTTCAAGCTGCTTTTTACAATCTTCACTCTTGGATAATAAGGGTATTCACCTGAATGCTTCCAAGATCAAATCAGTTCTCTTTCCCTACAAGCACTCACTCATTTATAATACACAAGATCAGTAATCTCTAGGTCTTGCAAGTATGCTTGAATATTAAGTCCCTTAAAGTACACCTATATAAAAAGGTGATTCTGTAAACTTTTTGATGTCATTGACGGACCGCAACCTTCAAATAAAACACATTGTTAGTAAACCCACCAGTTTCACACTGGCTATGGTGTACAGAGCCAAGTCCTTTTCAAGTGATGAAAGTAGACTAATTATGCTAAATCCAGCCTTCTTCCATCTGTATGTATTCATCTCATGTCTTTAGATAGCTGACGTGTGCACTTTACTGCAAAGTGGATCAAGCTTACAGTTCAATAATAATCTGATTTGTTAAATGTCGTAAAAGCCACACACATCACTGTCACTCTGTCCATGACCTCTTCTGGCTAGAATAACAACAAATACCTATCTTGTTTCTCTGTCTCTCTCTCACACACACACACACGCACATGCACACACACACACACACACACACAGCTGGATAATCTAGTTTGTCTTCTCTGTCGCTTATCTCTTGGCGAAACTAAGGAAGTATTAGAAAGTCAAAACACCAGCTTTTTAAAATCCCAAAAACAGTTTTCAAATTTTCATGCATGTATTAGTAAATTTTGGAATAAACCAGTAGCTAACATAAGCACAATTCCACACAAAAATTCAAGTCCATATTTACTAAGTATCTTTTCAGTGTGTATGGATGTTATGTTGTCCTATCTATC
This sequence comes from Protopterus annectens, assembly GCF_019279795.1. Taxonomy (NCBI): domain Eukaryota; kingdom Metazoa; phylum Chordata; order Ceratodontiformes; family Protopteridae; genus Protopterus; species Protopterus annectens. The sequence continues at coordinate 507,553,375 of NC_056725.1, read as the reverse complement.
CTTCATTCTTACAATAATGGGTTCACAGCCGATCCTCGGCTCCGACTCTGCCTAATACATAGCTAAAAGTCTCAAACCTGGCTCGTGGCAGGAAGGTATCCCACAATGCAGTGATGTAATTCCCCAGAACTCATTTGCCGTTTTACGAGGTTGGATACGCTCATCTTGGCCCTGGCTAAGTTGTGACAAATTTTTCTATTATTTTTTTTCTAAAATTGTTATATTTGCTTATAAATAGCTTATTTCTTATTATATTTAACTTGTTGTGCCTCCTTGCTGCTCTCTGTTTAGGTAGTGATAGTTTTTCCCCTGTAGCATGGCTTTTTCCGTTGCTTTGTAGGCCCTTTTGGTATCCCTTGTAGTGGTTGTTGTGTTGCTTGATATTTTCTTATAGCTCGTTTAAGTTAGGGAGCTATTCTCTCGTTTAAGTTAGAGGGCTTGTTCTGTATTATTGTCTTGTCTAGAAAATAGAACCATTTTAGTTAGAGGTTCTATTTGTCTTCCCCTGGTTGTCTTCCTTGTGTTTATCACATAGTAGCCCTTTGGTGTAGCTTTAGTTCTTCATTAATCTTTAGCAAAATTTTTTCTTGTTGTTGTTGCTGTCGCCTTTGGGGTCTTACCTTAAATATGTCCAAAGACCCAAAAGAGAGGGAACATAAGCCTTCGGGCTTTAAAACATGTCAGAAGGACTCACAAAAAATGTCCATCACAGATGGACATGTATGTGTTTATTGCCTTGGTGCCATTCATCTCCAAGAAGACTGCACCTTTTGTCACTCTTTTAGTGTTAGAGTACTTAAGGAAAGGAGAAGCAAATTGATTCTGAAAGGGCTCTTAAAGCCTTCTTTTGAGGAAGCCTTCCATAGTTCCTCCTCCTCCTCCTCTTCTTTCTCTAAAACGGGTAAGTCTCAGGAAAAGGCATTCACCCGCAACATATAGGCTCAGTCAGAGCCGCCAGTCAAACTTCCAAAAATTTCCAAGGCCACTTCTTCCTCGGCTCCACAGTCCTCAGAGCCGTCACAGGTCATTTTGGTTGACAGGCGTGGTACTTCGGCTCCAAAGCCTTCGGAGCCAGTCCATGGATATTTCGCCAGTTTCTTCGACATTGAGATCTGAGATCCTTCATAGGTCAAGCTCTCCATCCCTATCTTCCAGGTCCACCAGAAGCATATCAGATGATGAAGTGGAACGGGTGGTGCACAGACTCGTGAAGTCGCTGACGCTGACTAAATAATTTTCTGCTCCCGCCCATTTGGTCTCAGCGCCTACTATATCCACTGTACCTCCTGCGAGTCAAGCTGGTCCTTCAGAGCCGGTATGCTTGGTACCGCTTACTGTGGATCCGTCGGTTCTGAGACCCCCTTCGGTGCTCATGGAGCCGACATCTGCTCCGACTTTCACGGTGCCGTCTGGGGAGTTTGGGAGCCGGGGTTACCTGGTCAGCCCCGGGGGGGGGGGGGATTCTCGGCCTCGATCTTAGTTGGTGCCTGGTCTACCCCTTGGAGCATCGGCCCAGGTTAGCTCAGCTCCGACATCGGCCTCGGGTCTGATCTCGTTGGTTCTGGTGCTTTCCTCTATCTCCTTGGAGCCGAGGGAGTCTTCGGAGCTGGTGGGATCCACCTTTGAGCTGATGAGGAGTGTGTTGTCTACCCATTCAGCACCACAGAAGGATACTAGTACTTTGTCCCCATAAGGCACTGGCTACTGTCTCAGCACCACCCATTCCACAGGACAGCAGAGATCCAGAGCCTCAGGATCTCCAATTGGGCGAACCCCTCTCCTCCGAGGCCTCCCCAGGATATCCTTATGAGGAGCCATCTCTGAAGAGAACCTGCAAGAGGAAGCATGTTGACTCTCCAGATGAGTCCATCACTTCAGACACTGACCTCGATGAGTCGGAAGGGTCCCCACTGTTGTCCTCTGATAATACCTCATTTGCAGATATTCTAGAGATCCTCAAGCAAAGAGGCAGCTGGCAGGCCACCATCCCTCCTGATGAGGAGTCAGTGTACCTGAAGGCTTTTGGATCTCAACCTTCAGCCTCCTGGGTGTCTCTGCCTTTGGATGAGCTGATGGACTTGGTTAGTCGAAATGCGTGGAAGTCACCTGACACTACGGAACTGGTCCCTCAGAGGCCAAACAAATTTTTGTTAGCTCCTTCAGGCAAGGATTTTCTAACCAAGGGGGTACCCGTTGATGCTATGCTGGTGGCAGCAGCCACCAAGAAGGAACTTGCCACGACTTCCTCATCTGTTCATCCTCTCAGACTCTCGAAAGATTTACAGATATAGGAAGCGTGTCTTTTCATCAGCGACTTTCTCATTGCGATCGCTGAACTACTTATCCCACTTTACAAGGCTACAAAGCAATCTCCTGAAAGAGCTAGGAGATACTCTACAAGGTTCATTAGCTGGGGGGGGGGGATAAGAAGGTCTCCTCCCAGATGTCCACCTTAAACTCCATCGTCAACTCATTCATGAGGCTCATATCCTATGCAGCAGATGGAGTGAGCAGGGCAGTGGGTTCTGCAGTTTCCCTTAGGAGACACTCCTGGATGCACTTGGGCAGTTTTGCAGAGCCCTTTAATTCTACCTTTACTAACGCACCTTTTGATGGTTCCTCACTCTTTGGACCCAAAGTAAAAGACACACTAACCCGGTGCGAGCAGGAAGGAAAAACTCTCTCCGCCATTGGAGTACGTTTTTCTGTTCATTCAGGACCTTATCCTAAAGGACAGAAGAGCAGAAAGATGTGGTTCAAAAGATCCCAGAGAGTTTTCCAGGATGCATGGGGTGATACCTTCTCCAGGGGCAGAGGGGGAGGTAATAATGGTAGACGCTGCCCCAGAAGCAGAGGGGGCCCAGAAAACCAGGGTGACAGTGATTCCTTTCACGGACACCCTTATCAGCACTCCTGAAAGGAGGCCCCACTGCTCTACTCTGGAGGCAGTCGGGGGACGTTTATCAATGTACCCAGAAGCCTGGCAAAATATCACAAGAGACAAATGGGTTCTAAATATAATATCCTGAGGATACTCCATCCCTTTTTCCAACCCTGTTCCACAGACCATAACAATCCCAGATGTTCCACCCAATCTAAGGGAACAAGCAACTATAGAGATTCAAAAGTTGCTCCACAAAAGAGTCATCCAAGAAGTCCACGCAGACCAAATAGGATTCGGAACTTACTCAAGATTCTTTTTTGGTGCCAAAAAGAACAGGGGACTGGAGGCCCATATTAGACCTAAGCAAGTTAAACGAATCTGTCAAGAAGTCAAAGTTCAGAATGGTGACACTGCAGTCTATACTTCCCTTTTTAGGGAAAGATGATTGGATATGCTCGATAGACCTTCAAGATGCTTACTACCCCATAAAAATGGACAGGACATCAAAAAGGTACTTAAACTTCTGTCTGGGAGCCAGTCATTACCAGTTCAGAGCTCTGCCCTTTGGTCTCACTACAGCTCCCAGAGTGTTCAAATGTATGGCAGTAGTCATAGCTCACCTGAGACATCTAGGATTGTTTCCCTATCTAGACAACTGGCTCCTATCTGCCACCACCAAGCATCTACTCCTACAAGCCAGGGATCTAACTTTGAACATCTGCAAACAGCTGGGCATTACAGTAAACTTTCAAAAATCTGCCTTGTTGGTAACATATTACTTTCATAGGCGCAGATCTAGACACCTCCTCCGTGGTAGCATGTCTTCCAACAGAAAGAGTTATAGCACTCAGACAGCAGATACTTCACCTCATTCCCAAGACCAAAGTGAAAGCAAAGATAATTCTAAAATTACTAGGAACAATGGCTTCCATGATTACACTGGTCCCTCTTGCCAGAATGCATGTGAGGATCCTTCAATGGCTATTGTTCTCCCAATGGTCACTTCAGGAGCTTCCGATGTCTCACTTGATCAGAATTACAGAATCTTACAAGAACGACTTAAGATGGTGGATACACTCCATTCAGGTGACAATAGGCAGATCTTTTGTTCCACATCAACCCATAGCTACAGTGACCAACCACGGACGCTTCCCAGATAGGGTGGGGGGAGGCATTATCTGAGAAGAACAGTCCAAGGTACATGGCAAGAATACAAGGCTCACTTGCATATAAATGTTCTAGAGATAAGAGCAGTGTTTCTTGCATTGCAAACACTTCAAGACTCTTCCTCTAAGGACAATTGCGATACAGTCAGACAATATGTCTGCGGTTTGGTACATAAACAAGCAGGGGGGAACCAGATCTTACCCCCTTTGTCGAGAAGCCCTAAGAGTGTGGCAATGGGCAGTTTCTACCCAGCCCTTTCTAATTGCAATGCACATTCCGGGGAAGTCCAACGTGATAGCGGACAAGCTGAGCAGAGCAATCCTAATGCCATACAAGTGGTGTCTCAGTCACAACGTAGCGGAAATGATTTTCTGAACATGGGGACAGCCTTGCTGTGATCTCTTTGCCATTCCCATGAATGCCAAGTGCAGCAACTACTTTACCCTAATTCCCCCCTCCGGGGGAGACACCGAGAGATGCTCTTGCACACGATTGGCCATCAGGACTTCTTTATGCTTTTCCTCCTTTTCCTGTCATACCCAGAGTAATTCAGAAAGCACAATACTCGGGAAGCAGGATGATTCTCGTTGCTCCTTACTGGCCTCGCCAAGTTTGGTTCACCTTCCTTTGGCCTCATCTTCAGGAGAAGCCTTGGACTCTGGACCCAGTGACAGATCTGCTGACTCATATGTCAGGGGAGCTTCATCCTTCTCTCCACACCCTAAAATTGACAGTTGGCTGCTCCACTTCCCAATTTAGTCAGGCTTCACAATTTCACTCCTACAGTTAGACATATCTTAATGTCCTCGCATAAAGTTTCCACTAGAAAGCTGTATTTTAGTAAATTGAAGAGGTTTTCCTTTTGGGCTCAAGACAGGAACATCGATTTCTTTTCTAAGCTTATTCATTCTGTTTTGGAATTTTTGGTGGAACTGTTTCAACAAGGCTCAGCTGCAGCAACCACCAGGGTTCAACTCGCTGCAATTTCAAATTTTTACATTGGTGATACTACTACCAACCTAATGTCTCATAGGTTATATAGAGCCTTCTTAAAGGTGCCTCCTTATTAACAGCTCCCTTTAAGGAACCCCTTCTTCCTTGGGATCTAAATTTTGTTTAGTCTCATCTCACGTTACCACCCTTTGAGCCCTCTTCATCTTCAGACCTCAAGTTCCTTTCCTGGAAGACCTTGTTTCTAGTGGCTATATCTTCTGTTAGAAGAGTGTCAGAGTTACAAGCTCTTTCTATTAAACCATCATATTTGATTTTTCATAAGGACAGGGTATCCTTACATACTAACCCATCCTTTCTACCTAAAATCTCTTCTCCAAACAATATAAACCAGTCTATAGCGCTTCCAGTGTTCTTTCCTAATCATAGCACCAAGGCAGAGTACAAATTACATCAACTGGATGTGTATAGGCAACTCAGATTTTATTTGCATAGGACCAAAGACTTCAAAAAAATCAGACCAATTATTTGTATCCTTTTCTGTTGCAAAAAAGGAAGCTCAGTTTCAAACCTACTCTTTCCAATTGGCTGTCTAATTGTATTACATTCATCTATAACTCAAATAACAGGCATTTACCTTTCAAAGTGAAGGCTCATTCCACTAGAGCAATGGCTACGTCATCTGCCTTTCAAGCCAGAATTCCCATGGATAATATTTGTGCAGCAGCTACTTGGACTACTCCACATACTTTTATCACTCATTACAAAGTGGATTTGGCCTCCAAGGACAGGGCATCCTTTGGTTCCACGGTTCTTAAAGGTGTACTCCCGTGAGCCACCCAGGGTGAAGGTGCTAGGGATGTTGTCCCATTATTGTAAGAATGAAGGCGAGATAGGACAACATAACACAAAGAAGTTATGTACTCACCATAACGTTCCATGTTTGTTGTCCATCTCGCCATTCATTCTTACGAACCCTCCCTCCTTCCCCCTTCCAAAGACTCCTTGTGGACCTGGTAGATTTTTTACTACTTTCAGGAGTTCTTTGTCTCAGCTTGTTTCTCCTTCCAGTATGTATAGTATAGACTTGGATATATGTTTATATGTATATGTTTGTAGATATGTATATAGTGTACATATTGTTCACTAGTAGCAGCAAACAAGATCTGGGGAATTACACCACTGCATTGTGGATACCTTCTTGACACGAGCCAGGTTTGAGACTTTCAGCTATGTATTAGGCCGAGTCGGAGCCGAGGATCGGCTCCAAACCTATTATTGTAAGAATGAACGGTGAGTTGGACAACGAACATGGAACGTTATGGTGAGTACATAACTTCTTTTTTGTAATTGTGGCATAATATCACCGCTTATTATTTAAAGGCTTATTTTCAAAAAACATAACTTCTCCGTACATACATTAGAGGTTACACATAATGATCTTAGTTTATTTTTACCTTTCTGTTATGTTGCTACTTATGCTGTTCTCTGTTTTCTTTTGTTTGTTACTGTTAGTAAGAATTGAAATCTGTATAGGTATATGCCCTATTAGGGTGAGTAGAGCCAAAGTTACATCAATTTACATTCTACTTTCTTAAAAATGTGTTATACTGTGATCTGCTATTCATCAATCCTGGTTTTATCAGCTTGATATATATAATGATGTACAATGCCTGTTTTCAAAATAATATTGCCCTTCCTGTATAGTCTGTAACCTGTACTGTTTTCATTGTTAGTACAAAGTATGTTATAAAGAGCCCTCACACCCCCACCCTAAGACTGTAGTTCAAGTGAGACTTCCCAGATAACAAATGTAAATACAGAAAAATAAAATAAATGAACATGTGTATAACCAGAGCTGCTTTAAAGGAAAACTGCTTCATTGGTCAGCTCTTGTAAGGATGCACACTTCAAAAACAGTGTATGAGAGCAGTGATTAATTTAATACTTCAAAATATGCTATGTCAAAGATTCCATACAGTGAATAATTAACATGAACTGTACTTGAGTGCATCTGTAAAACATTTAAAAGTTTAAACAAGTTAATCTATGCATATAGATCAGCTTTGTACATAGTTTGACCTAATACAGCCAACTGTATACCATACAAGTGATGATCTGTTTTCTTGTACTTACTGTAATGAATGTATTTATTTATTTTTGTAGAACAGTACTTGCCATGTCTATACTGCAAAAGGCTTTTGACTTAGCAAAGTTTACTTAAACAACAAAATGCAGTAACTGATAAAGCAACAAAACTGTAGTTATATTACATAACAAAAAGTAAAGGAAGAAACAAATGTACTGAGTACCAGAGTTGAGCAGTCCAGTTCTGCTGGAATCGCATGTACTCAGTGCTTCATTGACAAACCCACTCACAGCTTGTCATGTTTACATGCTTTTGAAGGCAGACAGAAGCCAAAATGAGCAAGTAACATACAAATTTTATGCTAATGGTTGTGGGACAGGAGTATTTAAGTTGAGGAGTATATTTAGCACCACAGAAAGGGTGAATTGAAATGAAATATATTAGAACTGTAGAAGGACTGCCACAAGAATAAATAATATTGAAATGCAATAATGTTATTGTCTTCTATTTTTTAAAATGGCTGCTGTTTTTTTTTCCTCCAGCAGGAAACTAAACTAATACTTTGTTTGTTTCTAGAGTATAACTGGGCAGCTGTCTGCAGCAGAATGGTCCTTGGCAGTTTGTTCGCAAATTGATGGAAATGCAGGAGGATCCAGCATTGTGGCAAAGGGCAGTGGCAGCACATCTGATTTGGCCCATGTGTTGAACTTGGCTTTAGAATTTGCAGAGGCAAGGCTGCATAGGTGATGGACATTACTGTTGTTGCCTGGTTGGATGACCACTTAGTGTTGTGAGTTGTATGATACTTCATAAGAAACACTGCTGAGCAACAGATAAGCCAATAGCAAATGCTGCCCCTCCTCCAAAACATAATTTACTTACCCTAGTCTTCTGTGTGTCAAGAAGTTATGCACGCTGGATCTGGTGACTAGTAGCAAATGGGCTGTTTACTATATGTTACGTCTTGCATTTGAGGACTGTCTCTACATGTAACTAGTGGTGTATGACATTTATTGACTTAGACAATTGATGCTAATGTCTGAAGTCAAATTGCCAACACACATCTGAGGAAGATCCATAACTGACAATGGAATCTGAAACTACTTTGTCTCTCAGAGCAAAATGTATTATTATTATTATGCCATGTCCCTTCTCTTTAGATAAAGATGCTATCCATTCCAGTCTATCACGACTATTCACTATCTCAAATTATTTTAAAGGAAAAGAATATTCCATGAGTCACTGGATCCTCACTACCATTTGCAAGAGGGGCAGTGATCACTGGGTTTATAAAGAGATTTCCTCCTTTGAAATGGAATGGGGTGATATTAGGAAAAGGCATAGATTCCAGAAGGGAATAATAATGTTCATCCTTGTATGTTTTGTGTCCTATCAAGTCACAGAGAAGCATGTGGTTGGCATTGCTTGAACCATTGTACTTTGGAAGATTTGCTCAAGTATAGCGTTGAAGTGTAATAGTTATTTCAAAATGTATTTATGTAAAATCCACAAGGTGATACTCTAAATGTTCTTTTTGATCCTCTAGATTTGGCTTGTCTACATGAGTAGCCAAATGGCTGCCAACTTAAGGTAACTGAAGACTTTTGACAGACTGCCCAGTCTAAAGTTCAGAGACTGAATAGTGAGGGCAGTACCTCCACACCTCTAATACTTAATTTACTAAATCTGAGATTGGTGTACCTGAGAGAAAAGGGAATTCCCTAAGATGCAGTAGTTCCAGACTTAGTATATTTCCCCATACTTGTATTTATATTGTTGCAATCCCAAGAATTGCACGTTATGCTGTCGAATTTGCAATGGGAAACCCTTTTGACTTTACCAAGATAAATTTAAGAGCTGTGGGGAAAAAAATAAATCATTGCAGTGCATTGTTTAATGTGGAAGATGGATACTCGGTGTTGAAAACATAGTGTGGCTTGGGAGGAGAGAGAATCAACTGGAACAGTATATTTTTCATACTAAATAGTTTCGTACATTAAATTTGATTTTTTTTATAGATTGATTTGTTTTGTTTCTTTTTCTAACTTTGATATAATGCATCCTATGTTGCCAGGTAGCCAACTGAAAGTAAAGTTTTGTGACCATTCAAGGTACCCAGCATTTAGAAGAAATTTGGAAACCCCTCTCTTGGACAGTAATCATGGTTCATTATAATTGGTAAAGAATGCTGTACTGCACTTAACAAATTACATCTAGCTCTGCAGACTGTGGGGCTGAGAAATGCATATGGACTGCACTGTGGCATCAGGCTTATTGTGGCGTGTTTGTGAACAGTGCTGCAGGTCCTTGCCTGGGAAGTTGACAAGTGTTTGTGGATACATCTGCCATGTACAACTGTTCAGAAAATTGAATTATTATTTTTTTTTTAAGTGGCCCTTTTGATTAAAAAATACTGTTGAAGTAACTCATGTGTCTTACATTGTGGCTTATACTGTGGGCTAGATTCCAAAAGACTTGCTCTTGTAAGAGACTTGCAGTGTAAATCTGCTATATAGAAAGGACTTGTACTGGAGAAAATCACTTACAGCAAGAGTACATCTTTTAGAATCTGGCCCTGTAACAGTTATTTTGCAGTATGTGTGATAGTGAAAATCTGTCCTTGATTAGGTATTCTACTGCATTTTAGTTGTATTGCAGACATGCTGAGATTTTGCAGGGCCCCTAGTTTTTGACAAGTCCTTTAGCAGGTAAGGTATTTTATGTGTTTGTTACTATGTGATAATTAACCATTTTGCTTAGTTTATTACTTTATCAAGCTGATTAACACCCCGTTTTCCAGTTGTGATCCGATACATTGTAGTGTAACTGAAGAACTGTAATGCTTAAATATGCTGCAAAAGAAGCATGTAGTACAGGCTGACTGTATCATGGGAGAGTGTGTGTGTGTGTGTGTGTGTGTGTGTGTGTGTGTGTATTTTTTTTCTCTTTCCACATAATATATACAGCTATGCTGTTATGCATCTATATTTATGTACGCGTGTGTGTATATATACATATATATATATATATATATATATATATATATATATATATATATGTGTGTGTGTGTGTGTGTATGTGTATACATATATATATATATATTTATTTATTTTTTTAATTTTATTTTACATTTGCTAACCGGGAAAGTCCGACTGGACACATATCCATTTTCAGCGGAGGCCCGGGGCGAAAAGCTCCAATAGCATGTTATAAAGAAATTACACAAGAATATCATACAGAGATATAGGTTCCATAGAAACGAGTTATGTATAGATTAACAATTCCTTTAGTAAAGTCAGCATACAGCATTCTAGTAGTAGGGTTTATATAGAGTATAAAATATAAATACAAGAACATTTTTTTTTTGGTCTTTCTAAATTATGAGTACTCTCAATATTTTGTTACAGAAATAACCAGTGATTATTAAGCTTTACAGTGAAAGGAATTATGCAACCTTTAGTAGAATCCTTGAACATGGTATTGGTGCAAGTTAACCTGGGGAGTAACATGAACAAAGCCAATTGTTTGAGAAGTGGGTTCTCAGGAGTTTCTTAAATTGAATAGTGGAGGTTATTTGGCTAGGTAGTGAGTTCCAGATTTTGGCAGTAGTGCAGGCAGAGAGAGATTTGCCAGCATCATTTTTGTGTCTGATAACACTTATTAGGTTCTGAGAACTAGATCGTAAGGCTCTGGTAGGGATGTGGGGGTTAATTATATTTTGAAGTGCATGTTTTTTTTCTGGAAGGTAGAAGAGATTATGCGCTATTGTGAGCTGATTAAACAGAAATAGTTGAGGTAGCTTGAGCCAATTGAGTTGGTTAAGGGTGAGACATTGGTGGGATTTGCATGAGGTTTCAGTAGCAAACTTGTCTATTTTGTTATAACAAGATGCCATTGTGTTCAGATCTGTCTGGAGGAGATTAGTAAGGATTTGAGAGGCATAGAGAGGGATGGATAAGAGATGAGTTCTTGCAATAGTAGCTTTGGTTTGTTTAGTTATAAAGTGTTTGTTCCCATAGAGAAGTCCTAGTTTTTTATTAACTTTCTTAATGGTTTGTGCTATATGGATGTCAGATTTGAGGTTATTGTCCTAAGAGTTTAGTGTGTGCAGTTGAGTGATTTGAATGTTATCTTTGGAGTGAATGGTGAAAGTGTTGTTGAGAGGGGGAGCATGACCTGGGCCGAAAATAATTAATTTAGTTTTTTTGGGGTTAAGAATAAGTTTGATGTTTGTGAACCATGTTTCGGCTAGAGTAAAAGTGTTTTGGGTGAAGATTTGCAGTTCCTTTAAGGTGGGGGCGGCACTTATAAGGGTGTTGTCATCTGCGTATTGTACTACTGATGCTGTGAGTGAGGAGGAATTTATTTGGTTGGTGAAAAGTGAGAACAATAGTGGGCCAAGGATGGATCCTTGAGGGACACCTATGGATACTGGTAGCAGGGGAGACAGCTGGTCCTGCCATAGGACTGCTTGCTGTCGACCCGATAAGTAGCTAGTAAATCATGATATAGTAGAGGGGCTGAGGCTTAGGGTAGATAAAGGTTGGAGATTAATGTTATGGTCTACCATGTCAAAGGCTTTAGATAAGTCTAAGAAAATGGAAGATACAAATAATCCCTTGTTTCTATTGTGGTTAACTATATCTGTAAATGATAGTAATGCTGTGGTGGTGCTGTGGGATGGTCTAAAGCCATGCTGAGTTTTGGAGATTAAGTTGTTTTGTAAGAGGTACCAAAGTAGTTGGGAATGTATAACTCTCTCTAATATCTTTGATAGAGGTGAGAGTATTGCGACTGGACGTTAGTTGGTGAGTTCTAAGGAGTTGCCCCCTTTGTGCAGTGGAATAATGTGTGATGTTTTCCACAGAGTGGGGACTTTGAATTCTGCGAGTGACCTATTTATGAGGATGGACACGGAATAGGCTATGGTGTCTGCCGATATCTGAAGGAATTCGGCTGGTAGGGTGTCAGCAGCTAGTGTGGTTGGTTTGAGTTTCTTAAGGAGCTTTGAAATAATGTTTGTGGGTACAGGGTGTAGGGAAATGTTGGTGGTATTATTTTGAGTAGTAGGGTGGGTTTTGCTAGCACCTGGTATAGGGCTGCTAGTGGTATTGAGGGCACTGGTAAGGGCTTGGACTGTTTTGGTAAAGAACTTGTTAAATTGTGTGGGAATGTTGTCATGGTTGTTTGGTAGTACTGGGGTTGAGGTGGTGGCTTTACCTGGGTGGATTATGCCATTTATTGTAGCCCAAAATTTCTTAGGGGTGTTGGCATATTTTTCCTGCATGTTTTTGTAGTAGTTACTTTTGTCTAGTTTGATTTGTTTTTTTGGCTTTGTTTCGACGTTCTTGGTAGGTTTGCCTCAGATTATTGGTTTTGTTCTTTTGATATTGACTCCAGGCCAGATCCCTCTCTTTCATTGTAGTCTTAGTATCTTTAGTTAACCATGGAGCATAGTTAGCTTTCAGTCTTATAGTTCTGGAGGGGGCATGACAGTTTAGGATTTGCAGGAAGGTGGAGTTAAAGTACTGTACAGCATCATCTAGAGATAGTCGTTTTAGGAGTGTCCAATTACAGCTTTGTAGTGAATTGATTAAGTCAATTGTTTTAAAGGTCTTTTTGTTATGTATTACTCTGAGGTTGGGTTGGCTTATGTGGGGTCTGTTCCGAATTAGGTAGGTTGGTTGATGATCACTTAGACTGTCAGGTAGACAGCCAGAGTGCCATGCTAGAGTGGGGTCAGATAACAGAATCCAGTCTAAGATGGATTTGCATATTGAGGTTTTGTCTGTTCTGGTTGCGGTGGATATAATTTGGGTAAATCTATGGAGGTTAATGTGGATAGTTGGAGTGTGGCTAGAGCAGTTCAGCCAGTCAATATTAAAGTCACCTAATAGTACAGTTTCTTGTGGCATGGAGTTTGAGATCCAGTTTAGCAAGTTTTCCATTTATTGCCTGGTGGAATGTAGCCACCTGCTATAATATGTTTGAGTTTAGTTTTAATTTGGCAAGGATTAGTTCACATCTTTGATTTCTTGGGTGTTATAATCAGTTTGTTCAGTGGTGAGATGATTTTGGAACAATATCGCTATGCCACCTCCCTTTTTCTCTAACTCTGCGTATTATGTTATAGCTAGGGGCTATAATCTCATTATTATGGTGTTCTGGTTTAAGCCTTGTTTCAGTTAGCACTGCTATTTCTGGTTTATATACAGCTAGAAGGGCATGAAGGTCCTGTATTTTGTTAAGTATACTTCTTGCATTTATGTTAATGAAGAGGAGAGAGGAGGTAGGTCTGTAGTATAGCGGGTTTGGCTGATTAGAGTCTATGTAGGGTGTTGTGTTGGCCCTGGATTAGGGTGAATGTCACCACAGCGAATGAGTTTGTGGAGTAGGTGAAGATACAGTTTAGTTTGTGTAGTAATTTAGCATGTCTTAATGAGGAGTGAGGGTTAGTTCTGACAGTTTGTAGTGGGAGTGAGAGACTGATCTAGAGGAGGTGAGGTCTAGTGGTGTGATGGGGAAGTTACAAAGTTTCGGGGGAGTGGATAGAGGTTTGGTTTACCATTGTGGGGGAGTACTAATATGTAGTTGAGTGTGGTAAGAGGAGAGGTAGGAGAGCAGGGGAAAGGTGATGATAGTATATAGGTAGAGTAGTGCTTTTATTAAGTGGGACTGTTTATAGTTCACCATGTCTGGTGAAGAGTGTTTAAGGGTAGTAACTTTAAGTGGGTTTGATATACTAATAATGAGTGATAGTAAGGGTGTGGTGAAGGGTGTTGGTTTGTAAGTGATATGTGTGGTGTGAAACTCTAATTGGGTGGGAAGGAACTAATAGAGGGTGTGGTGTATAACTATAAATGTAATCGATATAGGGGTGGGTGGGAATGGGAGTAGGGTAGAGGATCGGTGTGAGTGTAGTGAAGCCAGTAGTCCAAGACACTGGAGAGTTTGAGGGACTATCAGTGTTATGTGAGAGGGCCTATTACTGCAATATGTATCCTATATGGGTGGAAGGTAGGTATGTGGCAGTTAAGTAACCTTAGACTAAATTCAAACAAAATAGTCAGTATATCAGAGATGTGTTGTGTAATTCAGGGAGCTGGAGTGTGGGCAGGATGGGTATGAAGAGGCAAAGGTGCACTCCAGATTATAGAGGGAAAGGTGTGCAGTATAACTAAGAAGGTAACAGATATATGGGGGGTGATGCCTGCCGCTAATCTGTGATGCAGCGTTTGACCACACTAAAGTCAGTCAGCTGTCCTTAAGGGAGTACACTATGCAAAGTACACTAAACCAAGAAAGTTAACATACATTCACTACTTTCAGGCTATGGTTATCTCAAACTTATTTGCTGGGTCCACAGTATTTTCTGGGTGATTCTTCTTAACTGATGTAGGTATTTGATGGGGGGGCCTTAAATAATGGCTATAAATGGTCTGGAGGAGGGGAAGAGATAGTTAGTACACAGGGTGTTTGCATACAGGCTAGGACAGGCTTTTTGTTCAAAATTTGCTTTCTTTTTCTTTTTGTTTTTGCACTACTACCATAGGTATACAAGGTTCCAGCACAGCAAGTTGGTCATTCAGGTGTTATATTTAAGCAGCTTTACCGTATAAACAGCAAAAAACAGTTCAGGTGGTGTTCACTTATCTTACTTAAACAATGCAGTCATCAAACAACAAGACCAATTTAGAAACTGCAAGCTCCCAAACATGTAGAAATATCCATGAAAACAGTAAGCCAAGTGGAGCTTTGGTATCTGAGAGTACATTTATGTTTCAATACAATGAGAGGAGGCTGGATATGTCTCCAACTTCGTTTACCCCTGCAGGTCAAGCAGAATCTTAATTTGCGGTTATTTAGACTGGTAACCCAAGCCAAATGTTGTCCACACAAAAAGTGGGTTATAAGGACTTAACTATCAAGTTTTATCTAATAAGTACAGGATGTATTCATCAACATTCTAACTAATCGTAGCTTTAATAAACTATATCCAATGCAAGCGGGAGTCGCTGTGTTATATTTTATATATGTATATATATATATATATATATATCTGTGTGTGCGTATATATATATATATATGTGTGTGTGTGTGTAGGGAAATCTGCTTTTTTTTCAACTCTGATGGTGAGGACAGTGTGGTATATGAATTTTCCTGTTTAGGATTGTGTTTGTCTAAGACTATTTCCAGGATGCATCAATATTCTCAGTGGGAGAATACTGATGTTTCTTAGTCCCTAGGAAAATATGGTCTGTTACAGAACCTTCGCCTATCCCCTCCAGTGTTGTCAGTTTTGGAAGATGTTCTTGTCATAGCCTGCAACTTCCCTCACAGTCGGTCGCTGGCCCTAAAGCTCTTCAGTCAAGTTTTTATTCACCAATTCCAGGCCTGACCCAGCAGTTTATAGCTTTATTGAATCTACCTTCTGTTAAACATTTTGTTACTTCTAATCCTTCTCCTTCTGATAAGGACGGGAAAAGCTTTTGATATTTTTATGCTTCTACAAGTTTCATTTTTAGAGTTCTAAACTGTCAGTCTCATCTGCTGAAGTTTAACCTGACTAGTTATGAAAATATGAGGAATGCTTTGGCATCATTTTCATCTTGTGAGGAAAAAAATCTACATTATATAATTTGGTTTCCTCCATTTCTCAAGTCACTACTCATTGTTTAAAATGTGTGTATGACTGTAGATACTATATCCAGGGCTGTTGTCACTGAAACTGTTTTAAGGAGGTTTATCTGGCTTCATTCTCAGAACCTCCCATAAGATGTCAGTGATGTTTTGAATTCTCCCTTGGACAGAGATTTAGTTTTTGGACCTTCAGTTGCAGAAGTTATCAAAAAGTGTGATGAGGGGAAAGCTGATTCAGAGGAGTCTCTCAGATATTTAGCCCTCCTCCTCTGTGTTTTCCAAGAATTCTCTACTCCCTCTTCCAACTTTGGAAAAATAAACAAAGTAAACAGTCCCAGCAGAACACTGGTAAGCAGATGTATAAAGAGTAATGGCAATGGTGTTACAAAATGAAAGCAAGATCCTCTCCAGAACAGAAGATAGTCAAATAAGTCTGACTATAAGTCAAATAAGTCTGACTATATGAGGGACTGTGTCCCCCCTTCCACCCTGGCCGTCTCTCAATCCTCCTTAAATGTCTGAATGTCCATTTTTGTCTTTGGCAATAGATTAAGACAAATGGGTCCTGAATGTGTTCCATCAAAGCTACAGATGACAGTGGGATGAACTTCCTCCTCATCCATCAAACCAAACTATTCTCTTTCCTTCTGGCTTACATCACATACTAATATAATCTGTTCCTGCTCCCCAGCTAGGGGAAGGATTTTATTCAAGAATGTTTTTGGTGCCAAAGAAAGAAAATTCTTGGATACCAGTTTTGAATCTTTAATTCCTGGACCGGTTTGTGATGGTGCACAATTTCAAAATGCTTTCACTTCACAACATATTACTCCTCCTTCCTCATTTGCGTTTCTTAGTAACCTTAGATTTAAAAGATATGTATCTCTTCACATTCCTGTTCATCCAGATGTCAGGTGTTTCATAAGATTTTACATGTTTGGATCACATTATCAGTTCCCTGCCTTATCCTTTGGGCTGTCCACTGCTACAAAGTGTCTAGTTCTTGTGATAGCCCACTGGAAGTCTGCAGGGTATCCACAATTTTACACATTTAGACAGCATGTGTATCCTTGCAGAGTCTTTTTCGAAGTGTCAAGAATCTTTGTCTTTGATCAGGGATTTCCTACCCAGGCTGGGATTCCAAGAGAACATTCAAAAGTATTTTCTGACTCCGTCTCACAGGGTTGTTATTCTTGGGTGCCTGCTGGACACCTCAGTACAAATAGCTTTTCTAACACAGGGAAAAGTAGATCTATATCTAAGTCTATTTCTGGGGTTTTCCACTCAGACTCTAGTCTCTGCAAAGGAATACCTCATAATTCTGGGTCTTTATGTCATCCATGATTCTCATGATACCTCTTAAAAGACTCCACATGAGAAAGATACAGTGGTATCTGAAATCTCTTTGATACCAGCATCAACACCCATTGACTTTTCACATTTCGGTTCTGGGATTTGTAAAAATGGAAGTCATGTGGTAGACGCATTACATTTCTAAAAATCTAGGACTCCCATCTGCTCAGAATCATTCAGTCACAGCAGACATCTCAGACTTTGCTTGGAGAGCAGTGTCAATGGGAATAAGTATGTGGATTTTGAGACAAAAAGACGGACCAAACACATAAGCATAAAAGAGATGCTACCTGTAATAAATGTTCTCAGCTTACTGAATATTCTGTGGTCCGCAATACCTCAGAATAATGGTATGGTACATAAGAAAGGGGGAATGGCATCTTGCCCTATGCAGACTAGACATGTTAGCATGCAATATAGCTTTACAGCACAAATTTCACTCCACAGGCATCTTACATTCTGTTGAACCAAAACTTTGTGACAGATAAGCTAATCCAAACCAGAGCAGACCCTCAGAAATGGAAATTGAATTGTTTTTCCAAGGTTTGAGCCATCTGTGGGTAACTCCTCAGGTAGACCTTTTTCCTCCCCTCTATAAAGAATCAGCTGGCCATATTCTGTTCCAGGATTTCATACAAGAAGGCCTGGTAAACAGATGTTTTCTTTTCTTTTCCTTGGACAGGAATATTCCTCTATGCTTTTCCCCTTTTCACTAATTTGTAGGGTACTTCTGAAGATTCTGTTGGAGTTCCCAAAGGTCATTGTGATAACTGCCTTCTGGCCCAGGCAACAGTGGTTCTCCCTTCTTTTAGAATTGGCAAGGGACAATTACTACAAGCTCCCTCACAGACTGGAATTGCTCACACAAGATCAGGGGTGTTTGCTACTTCCCAACCCCAAAGAACTGCAAATGAATGTCTGAATGTTAGGGTCTTAATAGCTTTTAGGCACCTATTTTCTGAGGGCATGCAACAGGTATTAATGGAGGCAGGAAAGCCTACTACTAGAAAATTATGTATTAGCAAGTGTGAAAGGCTTTCTAGTTGGTGCCAACAAAAGAACAAGCTTTGTTTTTTTTTTTGTCAACTGGGGTAGAGCACTGATTCCACTGGACTCATTTCAGTCTCAGCTTGTGGAAAACACAATAGTTACATGACATTTTATATATATATATATATATATATATATATATATATATATATATATTAGCTGCAAAGTGAATATCATAGTTGGCTTGAGGAATAAAGGCAATAGATAAATGGCATTATTTACAGAGTGAGTGAAAAAACAGTATTTATTTGCATGATTTATATGTAGTGTGTAAATCAGAGTTGGTGTGCTGAAAGAATCACGGTCAAAAAAACGTTAGAGTAAGGTATGTTGATGGAAGAAGGGAATGAAGAGGTTTAGTTATACGACCAGAGAGAGAGAGCAGTTGCATTTTCCTAGAGTCTTGAAATGTGCTTTTACTTGAGAATGGAAAATGGAGTAAGAGGAATGATCTTTAAGAAAAGAAGGGGGATATTCCCACAGTTTGGGACCAAGGACTGAGAAAGTATGGTCTGTGCTGCTAAGCCTAGTTTGGAGGAGAGGATATCAGAAGTTAAGATGTCTAATGTATGTTGGTGCATCTCTGAATATTCTGGATGCTAGTGGGGGGAAGGTGTTATATATATTGTTGAGAGAAAAGCCAAAAGCACATTCAGTATTCATTCAGGACTAGTGTTTATTTTTGGTGTTGCAGTGTTTCTCTGAGTTACTATCCTGTGGTCTGTCTTCCTCCTGTCTAAAAGTTCATTTGTCAGCCATTTCAACATGTATGCTCACGGATCCCCCTCTTGGGTTCATAGAAGAATAGTAGGTTAATTGCCTTGAAGGGCCATTTTACGTTTAGTTGATAACCTGAGGTCATAATCAAACCCCCGTACCTTGTATCTTTGAGGTGAAGACCTTAACCTCTATGCCAAATCCACCCCTTTAAAAGCTACCCTTGCAGGAGGGGACCTATATTTCAACTGGGGTCTTCTTGATCTACAGTCATATGCTCTACCACAGAGCTATTCCCCCATTTCATAAAACAAAAGCTTGGCTGGAGGGCTGACTTTCAGTAGATCACAACTTTTTGCTGCTCTGCTACATATGAAACCCTGACCCAGAATTAGGTCATCTACAAATGATTTAGCACTCTGTTTCCATGAAAGTGCGGCGCATTGCTGGAGAGAGGCAGCCACCTTCTATTCATGCTGTGACCCTGAGGTGAATGACACTCCTCACCTAACTTGCATCCAGCTATCCCTAGCCAACTGGAGAGCCGTGGAGCTGTGGTATCATTTTGTTCATGGGTTCCTAGGTGTTTACTAGACTAATGACCACAAGGACCTTTTTAAGCCTAGCTATGCATCCCAAATCTCTGACAAGTTCTGATACCCATGATAAGTGTAAGCAGGGGCTTGGGAAACAAACCATTTACAGGTTGCCTGTGTCCATTAGAGACATAGGTGCCAAACCAGGGATGAATTTCCAGTTCCCCATCCAATTGTCCAAGTTGCAATTGAACTGGGATTGGGAGGAACTCTGCTTCACAAGGATGGGGGGGGGGGCTGTTCCATAGACAGGGTAGTCTCTGGAATAGTACCTGCTGAAGAGAGGTATCTGTTATTTCACAGGCAAGGTTTAAGTCTTTAGAACAGGTAATTCTGGTGCTGTTTGATTTGTGGATATGCAGGAGGTCCATCAGAGTGGGGTCTGACAACGCCCTGTATGCCAGACATAGATCTGTCCTGAAAAGCCTGTAGGAGACAGAATGCAGGGATAGGCCCTTGAAGCGATCTGCATAGGACATTTTACTTACGTCCTGCATTCTTTTAGTGAAGCACCTCTGTGGACTTTCCATTTGTTGGATATGCCTGGTTAGGTACATACCAAAGAGTGCCTTGTACTCAATGATAGGTCTGGTGAATGCCGAATACAATGGAACAATGACTTCCTTGGACTTAGATGCCATACCTTTATTTATAAGTTGCGCAACATGGAATGATTTCCTCACTGCTGTAGACACGTGGTGGTCAAAGGCTAAATTACTTTCTGTGTGTGTCCCTAAGTCCCTGACTGTTGGGTCAGCTCTGAGTGGACTATTGTCAGTATGATAGTTACCAGGGATGGATGACTTCCTAAAGGATACGGGTATGTATTTCTTGACATTTAGTTTGTGTATGGCTGTGACGCCAGTTGTTTGTCTGTGTCACCCCCTCCTGGATAACATTTGTGTCTGTGTGGGATTCAGTGACCACTCCTAATTTGCGATCATCTGCAAATTTAGTCAGCCAGACACCACTGACATTGACCTTGACTTCTGAGAAGTAAATGCTAAAAAGGAGCGGTCCAAGGTCTGATCCCTGAGGAACTCCACTTGTGACTGGCCTTTTTATAGAGGTGGCCTTCCCAATTCTAACTTCCTGGGTCCTGTCTGTAAGCCAGTTGGCTGTCCACCAAGTAACATATGAGTTTGTACCTAACCTCGAGTTTGTCAACAATGCCCAAGTGGGGTATTGTGTCAGGTCTACTACACTTAAACGAAAGACCAGAACAACGACATACAAAACAATGAGCGTTCATAAGAATGAAACCCCACATAATCGACAAACAAAAGAACGTAACTCAGAACGACAATCAGAACTTGCCATCAGCAATACCAACACCTGTGATTACAAACATATTAAAGCTAGAGCAGAATGTGCTAAACGCAAGGTAGATAGATTACACAATAGATGTAAGTACAAACATACAGGAGACAGAATATCTGAGCAGTATTACATCTTTAGTAGGTGTGCAGTAGCGTGAACAAACCCAACAGCAGTATAATCTGCCCTGTTACATATTACTTGTTGAAACCGACTGTGCCGTTCAACAAGCTTTCTCTTTTTAGGAGATGGCACATATCCTGTTGCTACTCTAATACGGAACTCATCCACACGATATTGCTCACGAACCAGATGAGAGTAGGAGTGATAAATTAGTACCCCTCTCCCCAATGAGACGCTTTAACCACCTATGCCATGCCTCTACGGTGTTTTGCGTTCGTGGCAAGCACAAATCCTTTAACTCACTCACATTCCAAAAACAGATAGGAAAGAGTGGTGGGAATCTCATATGTGATACAGTTCTAGTGTGAAATGTCCGTTGTTTGCCATATATATACCAATCAGAGAAGTATTTTAATAATTCACGTCTTTTGTCTGGAAAACCCTGTCGCAATAACTCAAATGTAGGCTCAACTTCAGTTTCCTTCAGAAACGTTAAAGCAACCAAATTTTTCATTGCTAATTGAAAGGACTGCGATGAGTTATATGTGGCAGCTAAACCTAAACTCTGTATTTCCTGCCACACATTCCGTGCAAAATGGAAGCGGCAGCCTTTAGAGGTTGCAGATGGAATGTTCAATCTCACACTTTTGAGAGCTGCAATTTCAAAATCACACAAGACAAACCTGACAGCACTTTCTAGCTTATGCTCTGATAGTAGGTATAACACACAATGCCAGAAATAATTGTAACATTTCAGAGACTTCTTAGAAAAGAATGCGTACAGTAGAGGAATTGCCTTGTTATAACCACCAAACCTTACAAAGGCATGAATGCTATATAGCTGTCTAATCGTAACACCTTTCTTAAAAAAGGTTCCGTCCATCAGCCAAATAGTTGCTCGGCTCCAATCGTACAGGTTATTGACAGTAGTGAAGACAACCACAGAAGTATCTGTACTAGTATCACTCATACATTTACTCACAAATATACCATCCTTTAGTGGATACTTGCTGAAATCAACAGAAGTTATTTGTGTATCTTCACCTTTCTGCTCTGAACTACCTTTCCTTCGTATACGCCCCACTTGCTGTAGGAGGGCTTTCCTACGGGGATATGGCAAACAGTTTCCAATGAAGTGGAGGCAACAGCGTCTTCCACTATTAAGCAAGGGGTGTCACGACTATATGTAGCTCTGGTTTTTAGTTCTGCACAAACTTTACATCTATCTACCTCACCTAGTTCACTGGTATGATCATGTGCAATGGACTTTTGCAAAATATCGCCATTATGCATTAATAGGGTTATAGCACGTCCTTTACAGCTTTCAGTGATTTTATATTTGCAACACCAATATCGTTTATTTCCTCTACATCTTTCTAAATAGTATAAGTAGTTGTCTACCACTAACAGCTTTTTCCCTTTTTGTGATTTAACAGTAGCATACAAGCTGCCTAATGCACCAGGGGCTTCCATTTTACAATACACAGCGTTAGTATGGTGCAGAGCACATTTTCAAATGGATCTGGCAGTTGTTTATACTTTTCAGTGTGGTAGTGACGTTGCAATGTCATGGTAGGTAATGTTAATTTCGTTTAGGTAACGTTAATTGCATTTAATATTACATCAATTATAACTCCTTTGTAGATGTCTATTCCTCAGCACAGTCGTTCATTTGAACATTCATTGTTGCTAGATTTCATAGAAGTGTATCGTTGTTGTGGGCTCGCTGTTTTGTATGTCGTTGTTTTGGTCTTTCGTTTAAGTGTAGTAGACCCATTGTGTCCTATGCCTTGGCAAGGTCAAGGTAGGCAGTGCAAAACATTTTTCCCTTGTCCATTGTTTTGGTTACCTTCTCGAAGTCCACCAGGTTGAATAGGCATGATCTGCCCTTGACAAAACCAAACTGGATTGGGTCCAGTGTCTGGAGGTTTACTATATCTCTATTGATCATCTCCATGCTAATTCTTTCCATGGCTTTACATATAAGATTAGTGAGACTTATGGGTCTGTAGGTGGCCCAACTTTGTGCAGAGGAATGACTGTTGCCATTCTCCATTCATAAGGCAAAAATCCTGTTTGGAGGCTACAGTTTAAATAGTAATTCCAGAGGCCCTGATAGGTCATGTTTCATGCTATTTAGAAGGCATCTTAGGATGTTATTGATTCAGTGTTCTTGCTCTTGGAGAGAGCATTAAGTACCCATTCCCTAATATTAGGGGGAGATGTATTTGATGGTATTTCCTGAGGGAATGTTGAGGAGGAAGAGAGAGGAAAAGTTGGAGCTGAATTTATCAGCCAGGAGGTTTGCTATATCTTCTGGCTCAGTATAGGTGGCTCCATTTACAGTGAGCCTTGCTCACAATTGTGTATTGCCTTTGAGGTTGTGGACATGGCTAAAGAATGCTTTGTGGTTGTCCTTGGCCTGGGAGGCCAAACCTACCTCAAATTTGGCTTCGGTAGACTTTATTTGTCCTCTGAGTTGTTTGTTTAGTTTGAGGGTGCTTTTATCCTGCTGGGTGCTTCTGAGTTGTTTAGTTTGATGAGAGTGCTTTTATCCTGCACCTCCTAATTTTTCCCATGATTTTCTTCCTCCTGTTATACAGCCTATTGATTTTGTGATTCCACCAGGATGGCTTGTTTTTTGAGTTAGTTCTGTACAACTTCCTGGTGGGTACAGCTGCCTCTGTGCAGCTATTAACATGCTTGTACAGGGTTTTGATGAACAGTTCTGTATAGGCAACAGTGTTCTCAGGCTTTATGGTAGCTTGAAATTACGCCAGCTTATCACTTAATAGCAGGAGGTTAGCCTTAGAGTAGTTCCTGAATATTCCAGGTTTAGCTAGGGGACCAGGTTTTATTTTTACTTCAAAGGAAACCATTTTGTAGTCTGGGAAGACATTACAGTAGTGGGTGTGCAGCATTCTCCCTTATTAGTGAGGCTCAGATTCAGTATGGTTGCACCCCTGGTTTGGTGTATTGACCGTCTGGTCCGGGCCGTTTGTGTTTACAAAATCCAGGAATCTCTGTGCATGCATTTTTAGTGTTGTATAGGATTCCCAGTCAATAGTGGGGTAATTAGTCACCCCATGAATATGGTATTGGGTTGGATGGTTAGTGTTTCTAATAAGTTTAAATACATAATATTGGTTTCTTGTGTCATAGAGGGGGATCTATAGCTTAGGCGGGATTCAGTGAGGCGTTCAGTCATAATCCCAACCAAGTACATACATCAGATGTATGAACCTGTAGTTCCTCTTGTACTAATCAGGATTACTGTTGCAACAACACATCTTCAGAAGGGTAGAACTAACCTGCCACATGATGGCCTAAACCCAGCTCATGTTCCATATTAGTGGGTGAGCAATCCAACGCTTGGTGAATTCTGCTTCACAGTGATAGGAAGAGCTGACATCTTAGGATCAAAAAGTGATATCACTATGAACGCTTGACCACCACAAGCCAGTTGTCCCTGCGGTATTTTTCTGACACCCCCTGTTTAAAACCAAAAAATCCAGAAGGATCTTGGAGGCTCCATTTTCAAGGTCTGTACTCATACTAAAAATCAGAATAAATTGAGCTTTTGCTCTTCTGCACCATTGAAGGTTTCTGTCCTCCCTGAGCTCACCTAAGGACATAAGCATTACTCTTTGACAAGTATACCACCACAGTCAAACTCCCCACCTGACACTGTCCCTGGAGCGGGATGTGCCCAGACACCCAAGCACTTGGTGTCAGAATCGAGAGCTCCATTGTGGCTTGCCCCCCCCCCACCCCCACCTCACCTGGTAAGTGAAAAAACAATAATGATCTTTCAATGCAGGCTCATGGGAAATGCATAAGAAACTTCAGAGAAAACTAGTGGCTCCTTCTTGGGATCTTAACTTTTTGTTAAACAAGTTAACACTTGCTCTGTTTGAAGCAGCTTGTCAGGCTACCTTGAGGTTCTTAACATGGAAAACAATTTTACTTATTGCTCTTGACTTTTGCAAGAAAAATATATGAGTTACAAGCTCTATTGGTGAGTCAGCCTTATCTCTTTTTCAGCCGAGGTAAGGTTTCTTTGAGAACTAAGCTTTTATGCCTAAAGTGGTACCTGACAAGCCAATCTGTCTAACTTCCTGTATTCTTTCCAGAACCTAAAAACGAGGGAAAAAAAGATTCTTCATACTTTGGGTTTGCACATACAACTCAAGTACTATTTTAACAGAACAAAATCTTTCAGAACTTCTAATCAGCTCATTTTTTGTGAATGTATGAAAAAGGAACAATCTGCATCATAGCAGACTATTTCTAAATGGTTGCTTGAAGCTTACCATTTGTTACTTCAACCACAGCAGAACTATTCCAGGCAGGGTCAAGGCTCATTCTACCAGAGCCTTGGCTCCATCTCTTGTTTTTTGGAAAGGGTTGCACTTGAAGTATTCTGGAAGCAGCAACTTAGTCATCTCTACGTGGTTTTGCAGAGCACCATAAACTAGATTCCTTTTCCAGGTCTAGGAAGGGCTTTGATAGGACCAGTCTCGAGTAGCTCATGGTCCCTTCCCTTTCCATCTCACGGTTCTTTTAAGCTTTGGTAGTCTACCCATACAGCTTAGGCTACTGCAGCAATGAGCATAATGATGAACAAAGTACAGTTATACAAGTGAATTTGCCATAACAGATGTTAAGAGTGAACACTGTTGCAGTAGCCACACCCTCCCTCCTTCCACCTTATTTTTGGATGTTTTTTTATGCCAGAGCTTGTACATGCATTTTTTATTTTCCTAGAAATGTCTTCACGGGGCTTAGCTTCCTTCTGTCAGTTGGCATGAAAGTTGTGAAGAGCTTGGTGCCCAAACCTTAATTTTAGTCAGCCCAGCTTGAGCTGACTAACTGTTTGGATACTTGGAAGGTTCCCTAAAGATTTGGAATGTGGACAGCAGTTATATTCTTTGCAGGATGTCATCCATATAGCTTAGGCTGCTGCAGCAGTGATCATTCAAACATCTACTGTTATATTAAGTTTACTTGCATGACTGTACTTTCCTCATCTTTCTTTCATTGTTCGTTCATTTGTGTCTAGATGCTCTTTTAAAAGTCAGTGGGTCAGAATCACGTCCCCTCATACCCTTTTTTTTGTCCAGACAAGACAGTCGCAACCTTAAATAATTTCTTCTCACATTCGATACCCCGCATTGCCTTTATCTCTTCTATTGTAACTCAGTGGCACACCATTAATAAGCTTCATGTTCCTCTTAAACTATGGTCTGTAGAGTTGCATAACAGCATCATAAGACTGCAGTACAGTATCAGCAAAATATTTACATCTCTAAACTCCACACACTTGCATTCAACATGCTTATCCATCCACCTTACTATAACATAACCAGTAGTTTAATTAGGTGGAGTCTTGGCTAAGAAGTCCTTTTATTCTCTCCTGGTACTGCCTAGTGTCAGACACTGCTTCTTCTCTCAGGTTCACAGAGGCAGCAGAATAGTTGCATTGCCAGACTCCACTCCTAACATTATGCAGTTGCATCCTACTTGCCCCCCCCCCCCTTTTGGCCTTGATAGTGACTCCTTGTACCATGCTCATTTTCGTCTCCTCTCTATGCCTTCCTTTTCCCTTAGGTTCATAGTTACTCACTAGGCTATTGATATGTAAGGATCTTTTGAAGTTTAGCCATGCAGTCCTAAGATATTTATAGCCCTTGTGTTACAAGTATGAATAGCCCGGACATTTGCATGTTACCCCTCTTCATAGGACACAGAGGTGCTAAACAAGAGGTGAATTTGTGGTTTCACTTCCATTTATCCATATTATGTTTGAATGGTGTAAGATAAGTACTTTACTTTATGTGGAGAGGAAAGCACTTCCAAGGTGGGACTCTGATACAGATCTATCCCTTCAACATGTTATATTTATATTGCAGAAGACATTAAGCTGTCTTTATCAGGTGCTTATTCCACCATTTGACTTCTGGATGTGCAGTAGGTCTGAAAGGATGAGCTCACTTGAGCTGCTGCTGCTGTCAGTGAAGAGGTTGTCCCTCAGTAGCCTGTAAGATACTGAGAAAAGGGATTAGGCTTTGACCCTCTCCATGTAGTTTTTATGATTTAGCCCCTTGATTTTCTTGGTGAGAAAGAGTTGTCATTGGAGTTGTCAATTATTTGGACAGGTACATACCGAATGGGGCATAGTACTCAATGATTAGCCTAACAAGTGCCAAATACAGTGGCATGACCTGGCAGTGGTGGTGTAGCGGTAGCGTTGTCGCCTCACAGTTAGACATTGCCTGTTCGATTCTCAGTAAGAGCATCTTCTGTGTGGCGACATGCGTGAATGGGCGTTCCTTCGTTGAAGGTTGTGCATTAGGCCCAGCAAGCCAGCACGTAAAAATCTACTGCCAATCATTGGCAGACCGGAGTTCCGCTGTGGCGACCCCTGACCGGAAAAAGTCGAAAGAGACAACACAACAGTGGCATGACCTGGATACCATAACCTTACTAATAAGCTCCACAATGAAGAACTTTCTTTACAGTAGTGGATTTTGAAGGACAGTTCATTGTCTACAGAAATTCCCAGGTCCCTAACTACTGGATTAATTTTCAGAAGTGTGTTGTCAATGTGATAGCAACAGGGGACATCATGCTTGCCAAAATGTACTACTATACATTTTTTGGCATTTAGTTTCAGGCCATGGTTTTGACACCAGTTATTTGTGTGTTAAAGGCCCTTTTTATGGATCTTGGTGTCTTCTGTAGAGTTTATGATGGCACCAAGTTTACAGTCATCTGCAGATTTGGTCTGCCATGAAAACTTAGCTTTACCCTCTGAGAAGTATATGCCAAAGAAGAGTAGCCTGAGGACTGGACCCTGGGGTATATCACTAGTGACAGATCTTTTGGAGGAGGTAGAGCCACCCGAGTTCATGATAATAGAATGACAGATGTACATGTCCACTGTTAAGGTGGTGAACCCTATGCATTGACTTCGGAAATGTGGATGCATGGGAGTAATGGGAAGCCTGTATTGCGTTAGTATGGTACAGTGGGAATCAACGAATTAGCCCTTTCCCCTCTGTAGTGCGATCTGAGTTGGAATATATAATTAGCAGAGAATGTTATGGCATGCGACATTCAGGAAGATGACATGATTCCAAGCCACCCACCCTAATTACTTGGGTTCTATTAGTGAGCCAGTTTGCTGCCCACTGTGTTACACTGGGATTTACAGTTAGCTGGGTGAGTTATCAAATAAAAAAAACGAAAGTCAAGCAAAGGTACAATATAAAACTCCAAACTCAAAACCAGTACCCTTGACAAGAAAACGCAGCAATAGATAGTTTGTTGATGTAAAATTCAATCTTTAATCCACACAAGCAGATTCCAGTAGTAAAATCAAAGCACATAAACGCCTTTCACCAAATCAGCGTTTTCGTCTAAACAGACTTCCTCAGATGCAGACTCATATCCTGCCACGCATTTATACCATTTAATATTTAAATTATCCAATCAGCAACCCTAGTGAATATATGTAATTAAATAAAATTAAAAACTCATGTTGACTTGTCATTTAAAAAATAACATTAAAATCTCACTTAAAAACTTGTACATGGAACATTTTCACTCCGTGTTGAAGTGTGCATATCCATAAATATAAAATAAATATTCAGCAGTGCACAATGCAATTTTAAAAACAATATAAAATTTAAAAGCTTCTGTTTAAAATGTTATATAAACTGTTTCTTTCCTGAAGGCTCCCTCTAGTGTTTTCAAGTGGGAATGCACTCAAATAGGGAATTCTTCCCTTTTTATGTCATAATTTAGCTGATTTCATTTTAAGTAGTGGGGCAGTGGAAACATTGTCATTTAAACCAGGGGGCGTCCCAGCATCTAACGTGATTTGCCACCATAATTCCTTGTATTCAATTTTTTCTTCCCACAGTCCGCCCCTTGCTTCCTTTTTTTATTTGCTCCACCACAAAGAATAAGAAGTTTGCCCTGTCACATACCTTTGTATGCTTGTATAAAGCATTTGTTTCTTTTTTGTTCTGTATACAATATTTGTGCTCGTAGATCCTTCTCCTTAACTTACACTCAAGTTTTTCCTATATAGAAGGATCTGCATTCCACACAGGTAGCCAAATACACTATTCCAGATGATTCACAGTTGAAATAATCTTTCCCCTCAATCAATCTAGCTCTACTTTCTATAAATAACTGGTCAGTATTTGCTATATTTCCATATTGGGAGCAGCGGCCACACTTATAGGTCCGTCTTCTTCTCCTACTCCCTTCCTTCCTTTTCCAGTCATTTTCTAAAATAGATTTTAAATTCTGTGAATTTTTATATAGAATTTTAAGGGGTTCCCTAGACACTCCTTCCAAATCTGTAAAACTAACAAACCTTTCCCATTCAGTTTTTACAACCTATCTAGCTAATCCACAGAAGGCATTGAATTCCAGTACCAATGCCTTTCCAAAATTCTGTTCAGAAATGACATTGCATGTATCAGATTCATTGGTATTCTCTCCTAATATGGGCTTGAATTGTCCTTTTCTGCCCTCATTTATTTCTGCCTTCACCCCTCTTATCAGCTTAATAGTACCCCCTATTCAAAAAAAATTGCCCTAATTCACTTTCATGCCGAAAATCCTTTTCTGAGGAAGTCATTCTACTTCCTCGTACGGACTGGCCTTTCACTATATTCCTTTTGTAACGAGGTGGGTGGGCACTATTATAATGTAGGAAAGAGTTACAAAATGTGGGCTTTCTATAAACCCTTGACTCAAATCTGCCCTCGTTCTTATAAACTTCCACATCTAAGTATTCTAATTTTTTTGTAGAGTATTTGAGTGAACCTTAAAAAACTAGTGGTATTGTTTATATAATACATAAACTCTTCCAACTTGTGTATAGTCTCAATCCATAAAATTACTATATAATCTAAAAATCTCCTATAAAATGTCCAGCAAACCCCATATTGGGATCCTAAAACATATTTTTCTTCCCGTTTGGCTAAAACAAGATTGGCATAGGTGGGAGCACATGCTGCTCCCATCGCAACACCCTGGATCTGCTGGTAAAACTCCCCTTAAAAAAAAAATAAAATTATACTTCAAAACTAATTCCATCAATCCAGTACATACCAATTCTCCTTTTGATTTAATTCAGTGTCTTCAAATATCATTTCTTCAAGCATACTCATACCTTCAGCATATGGTATGCTGGAAAATAAATCAATCACATCCACTGTGACAAAAGTTAAATCTTCCCTATATAATTCATGCTTAAATTCCCTCAGGAGATCCCAGGAATCCTTTAATATTGCCTTCCTTTTTCAGCCATATTTTTTTCTATTTACTATCCACATATTTCGCTAAGGGAAGTGTTTTGAATCCCTCTGCTGAAACAATCGGTCTTAGAGGAGGATCCCTCTCATCTTTATGGGTTTTCGGGATACCGAAGATAGATGGTATTCTAGGTTTGTCAGCTTTTAAAAATGCATAAGTTTTAGGGTTAATTAAATCTTCCATTAACATGTCATCTAGAACTGCATCAATTTTTCTATAGGAAACTTTAATTTCATTCACAGATACACTAGAATATTTATTATTGTCTCTTAAAATTTCATTCATTTTGCCTTTGTAAATAATTATTTATTTATTTATTATTTTATTTTACATTTGTTAACCGGGCTAGTCTAGCTGGATACATATCCGTTTTCAGTAGAGGCCCGAGGAGAAAAGCTCCAAACAAACAAACAAAATATTAATACATGTTACAGATAGACACAAAATAATGCTACAATAAGAGAGTAAAAGTGATATTTACAAGATGAAACAATGACTTAGTAGTTATATAGGATACAGTACAAGCTGGTGGTTAAGCATGGTATTAATTTCACATGGGGTGTAAGATAGACAAGCTCAGGAAAAGAACATCATTGAGATTAGAACTGAGTGATATTAAGGTCTGAATAGGAGAACATGCTAGGAGGAAGTGAGACTAGTAGGGTATAGGATATGTAGTTAGTCAGGTGAACGACAAGGACATATCCATTGGGTTGTGAGATATTCTTTTAGGTTGTTTTTGAATTGGGTGCGTGAGGTTGCAAGTCTAAGGTAGTTTGGCAATGAGTTCCACGGTTTGCCAATGGAGTTAGCATATAGGGCATCCCCACCTGAGTTCTTAGCTTTAGTGGTAAGGATAAGGGAACTGTTGGATGATCTAAGACTATTTAGATTAGAGTAAGGAGCCAGAATGCTGGATAGTGATGGAGTTTTATCAGGATGGTTGATTATTATGTAAGCCTCGGTGAGTTGATTAAGTTTGAGGAGATTAGGCAATTCTAGCCAGCCTAGGTTCCTAAGGTTGAGACAATGGTGGGTTCGGTAAGGGGAACCTGTTATAAATCTAGCAATATGGTTGTAAGCACGAGAGAGCATGTTAAGTTCACGTTTATTGAGGAAAGAGAGGACCGGGGATGCGTAGAGGAGGGTAGAGAGAAGATGGGTGCGGGCAATAGTTAATTTGGTAGAAGGAGTTAAGAAGTTTTTAATTCTGTACATAGATCCTAGTTTTTTGTTAACAGACTTTATAGTTTGAGTGATGTGTATGTCAAATTTGAGCTTGTGATCAATGGTAACTGCAAGTAGTTTGGTACTGGTGACAGGGGTTATGAGAGTCCCATTGTTAGATTTAACATGGAAGGTTATATTGTTAGTGTTTGGGAGTTCTTTGTCCTGGGATGAGGAAACATTGGGGAAGAATAGGAGTAGTTTCGTTTTAGTTGGATTAAGTAGGAGTTTCAAGTCGGCGAACCATTTTTCAATTAGAGAAAAACAATTTTGAGTGATAGTTTGGAGATTCAAGATGGAGACGTCAGAGCAGATTAGGGTGGAGTCGTCGGCATATTGTATGCAGGTGGATTTAGTGATGACTGATTTAAGGTTATTTATGTAGATAGAGAACAGAAGTGGACCCAGTATGGAGCCCTGAGGAACACCTATGGTAATTGGGAGTAGACCTGATATACAGTTTTGCCACAGGACAGCTTGCTGCCTACCCGTGAGGTAGGTCTTAAACCAGCTTAGTGCTGGTGTATCAAGATGCAAGGATTCAAGGGTGTTGAGGAGGAGTTGATGATTGACCATATCAAAAGCTTTTGATAGGTCCAAAAAGAGGGCAGAGGATATAAGTTTATTGTTGCGGTTGTTATTGATGGAGTCAACAAAGGAAAGGAGGAATAATAGTATCCATCAACACAATCCCACTCCCTTTGTCAGGTTTCATCACTCGAACTTCAGAATTTTCCTGCAAATTAGCTAACACTTCTTTTTCCTTATTAGTTACATTAGACTTGTATCTAACATTAGAGAATTCTCTTCGTATTCCCTTTTCAACTATTTTTTCAAAGTTCTTCAGCTGAGGGTGCAGGGGTGGGCTGAAGGTACTTTTACGCCTCAATTTAACATCTGCTTCATTACTTTTTGGTGGAAACATTAATCCAAGGTTGACTTTCCTAGTAAATATTCTTAAATCCATTATAGTTTTGGTAAGGTCACCTTTCTTTTGGGGAATAAATTTTAAGCCTTTAGATAAAAGACTAAAATGTTCCTTAAGTTTGACACTACTGAAATGAATTATACTAAACCGTGTAATAAACACCTATATTGTTTTTCATTTCCTTCATCAACAGATATTTGGCCAGAAAAATGGGAATGGGGTATACTCTCTCTGTTCAGTATCTCCCCTCCAGTAAAAATTTTCAGTGAGAATGTGGGAGACCTTAATGATTTTTCTGAATTTCCACAACTGCATAGATCTGAAAGATTAAAAAATAATAAAAATGATCAGCAACCAAATTGGATAATGTGGGGATAGTGAATCGGGAAGTGCAATGGATTAGCAAGGAGGAAGCAAGGATAGCTATGAAGAGGGTAAAGAGTGGAAAGGCTGTTGGTCCAGATGACATACCTGTGGAAACATGGAGGTGTTTAGGAGAAATGGCAGTGGAGTTTTTAACCAGAGTGTTTAATGAAATTTTGGAAGGTGAGGAGTGGAGAAAATGTTTTGGTACCAATTTTTAAGAATAAGGGTGGTGTACAGAGGGATAAAACTGATCAGTCACAGCATGAAATTATGGGAAAGAGTAGTGGAAGCTAGGTTAAGAAGGGAGGTGATGATTAGTGATCAGCAGTATGGTTTCATGCCAGGAAAGAGCACTACAGATGCGGTGTTTGCTCTGAGAGTGTTGATGGAGAAGTACAGAGAAGGTCAGAAGAAGTTGCATTGTGTCTTTGTGGACTTCGAGAAAGCATATGACAGGGTGCCCAGAGAGGAGCTGTGGTATTGTATGAGGAAGTCGAGAGTGGCAGAGAAGTATGTAAGAGTGGTGCAGGATATGTATGAGGATAGTGTGACAGGGGTGAGGTCTGCTGTGGGAGTGACAGATGCGTTTAAGGTGGAGGTGGGATTACATCAAGGATCAGCTCTGAGCCCTTTCTTATTTGCAATGGTGATGGACAGGTTGACAGACGAGATCAGACAGGAGTCCCCATAGGCTATGATGTTTGCAGATGACGTTGTGATCTATAGTGAGAATAGGGAGCAAGTTGAGGAGACTCTGGAGAGGTGGAGATGTGCTCTAGAGAGGAGAAGAATGAAGGTCAGCAGGGCTAAGAAAGAATATATGTGTGTGAATGAGAGGGAGGATAGAGGAATGGTGAGGATGCAAGGAGTAGAGTTGGCGAAGATGAATGAGTTTAAATACTTGGGATCAACAGTTCAGAGTAATGGCGAGTGTGGAAGAGAGGTGAAGAAAAAAGTACAGGCAGGATTGAGTGGGTGGAGAAGAGTATCAGGAGTGATTTGTGACAGACAAGTACCAGTAAGAGTGAAAGGGAAGGTCTACAAGAGGGTAGTGAGTCCAGCTATGTTATATGGGTTGGAGACAGTGGCATTGACAAAAAGGCAGGAGTCAGAGCTGGATGTGGCAGAGTTAAAGATGTTAAGATTTGCACTGGGTATGATGAGGGTGGACAGGATTAGGGATAAGTATATTAGAGGGTCAGCCCAGGTTGGACGGTTTGAAGACAAAGCCAGAGAGGCGAGATTATGTTGGTTTGGACATGTGCTGAGGAGGGATGATGGGTATATTGGCAAAAGGATGCTAAGGATGAAGCTGCCAGGTAAGAGGAAAAGAGGAAGGCCTAAGTTAAGGTTTATGGATGTGGTGAGACAAGACATGCAGGCGGTTGGTGTGATAGAGAAAGATGCAGAGAACAGGAAGAAATGGAAACAGATGATCCACTGTGGTGACCTCTAACGGGAACAGCCGAAAGAAAAAGAAGATTGTTTCAGTAACCTTCTTGAAGAATTTGACTAGGTTAAGTAGGCAGGATCTGCCTTTGATAAAACCAAACTGGCTGTTGTCAAGAGTTTGTAGGTTGCCTGTGTCCTTATTAACTCCATAGTGATCCTTTCCTTAGCTTTACAGATGGGGTTGGTCAGATATATGGGTCTGTTATTCCCTTGGCCCATTGATGCCCTATCTGTAGAGAGGGGGATGACTGCTGTTGTTCTGCATTAATCCAGTGTAGCTTTTTTGGAGGCTGATATGGAATAGTTTCTGTGGATGGTTTGAAGGTCCTGTTTCAGGCTGGCCATTAGGCAGTCTGGTATGTCATATGACCCCAAAGAAGCAGCATTTTTGGCCTTGGGCAGTGCTTTGAGGACTTGTTCTTGGGAAGTTGGGGGGTGGACGCCATGATGTGAAAAGGGAATGTGGAGAGTTAAAGTTAGAGCTAAATATATGTGCTTGTAAACTGGCTATGTCCTCTGAGTATAGGATATAATTTACTATTAGCTGTGTGTAGTACTGAGCATTGCTTTGAGGTTTCAGACATAGTTAATGAGAGCCTTATGGTTGTCTTTAGCCTGGAATGCTATTTCTACCTCATACCCAGCTTTGGTTGATTTGATCACGGATTGGAGGTCCTTATGTTTAACAAAAGCGGTTTTGGTAACTAAAAAGTTAAATTTATTTTTGCATGCAGTGAGCTTCTCTCTTTTATTGTACAGCCTGTTATGTTAGTGTTCCAACCTAGGAGGTTATTTTTAAATTTGGCATCACGTTTCCTTTGGAGGAAGACAGATGCATCTATGAAGTTATTTACATGTGCATATAATTTGGTGGTAAAGGATTCTGTATACACAGAAGGGGCCTTCAGATAGGAAGGGGATCTTAAATTTAACACAATCACTAGGTCCTCACACCCAGTATAGACTAATGGCAGCAAACAAAGAATTGTGCTGTAGGTAACAATAAAGGCTGTCCTCCACCTATACGTATGAAAGAAGACGAACTGACCAATAAATATTTCCAAAATCTTACAAACTCTCTATTTGAACACACAGTCTCGAATTAAAACAGATTGAGCGCGCTTTCATCTCCTATCGTGAGACTTCATCAGAATCTTCAGTTAACACATTAATTCTGTTTAAATACTCTCATAATTAACCAATTCTTAGTTGATTAATTGTTAGTCACTTTGGTACAATTGATTCCAGTTCTAAGTGACCCTGAACTGTATGCACTCTATTATAAATTCACTTATCTACAGCTGTCATACACTCATGAAATCTTGTATACCTAAAAATATATATATTGTTTGTTAAGGTAAAATACTTGTAAATATACATATAAATATAAATTTAAATACAAGTATATTAAAAATATATAAAAAACATACTTCCATACAAATAAATTCATATACATAAACAGAAATCTTGAAGGCAGTGAACATGGACAACAAATTAACTTCATATTGTTGGTGATGTGTATAACAAACCCTATTACAAAAATATATATAATATATACTTCATAAAAGATATATAAAATCCATTAAAATATTATTAGTTACCTACTATGTTTAAATGTTAAAAATGTCTTATAATGATAAGATCAAAAGTTATATATATATATATATATATATATATATACTAATTATCCTAAAATACTTCATAAATACATGAAGTTGTTATTAATGTATATAAAAAATTTTTAATATATATTTTTTATTTATTATATATATGATGAGAGAGTGTTCAATCTCGCCGTTTGTTCTTACACACGGGTTCGGAGCCGATCCTCGGCTCCGAGTCGGCCGCATAGCAAAGCTCTGCATCTTAGAGAAGCTCGAGACCAGGCTATATCCCACAATCCTCCCTGCCATTACTCAGATCTAGTTTGCCGCTGCAACGGGTCACATCGATAAGAGAGCTCGGACCAGAGAAAACTTGTTATTGACAGATAAGATAGTTATTGTTTTGTTTAAAAGTTCTTATACTTCTTATAGTTATTGAGAATTTAGTTTCTGACCTACTTTAGTGTGTGTGTGTGTGTGTAGTGTAGTTAGTTCTTTATAGGTTTCCCTTTGGGGCCTACCTTTCTATAACCTATAGCGATATATATATATATATATATATATATATATATATATATATATATATATATTTTCCTCTTAATTATAACTAGTGTTTAGATTTCTCTTTTTTACAGTAAAAGTGTTTTTGCTTATTATGTCTGAGAAAGCCAAGTCTGGTTTTAAAAGGTGTCAGTGTGGGCAGAAAATGTCCATCACTGACAACCACACTCCCTGCGTCTACTGTCTTGGCCCTCTCCACTTGCAAGAGGATTGCTCTATTTGCCATTCCTTCAGTGGGAGGGTCATGACAGATAGACGCAGGAAACTTATAGACAGGGGACTTCTTAAGCCTGCTTTCCAGGAGGCTTTGGACAAGTCTGACCAGGCTTCTAAGTCCTCGAAGGGGTCGAAGATGTCAGCTCCGAGTTCATCTCCTAAAGTTCGTTCGCCGGTTCCACAGACTTCGGGGCCGAGGGTCGAACGTTTATCTTTCACTGAGCCCCAGGTCTTGGAACCGGTGTCAGAGCTACCGCCACCTTCCATTCTTCGGTCGGTGCCATCTTCGGCCCCTTCGACCCGATCTTCCAGACCGTTATCCGATACTGATGTGGATCTTGTCGTGCAGAAACTTATGGAGAACACGGCCCTTTCCAAGTTGATTGCAGTTTCCTCCCAATTGGTGTCGAAACTAGAAGGCCTTCCCTTATCTCCAACAGGTCCTCCTTCGAGACCCATCCAGTCTTCGGAGCCGGAAGAGGATGAGCCGATGATAGTGGAGCCCTCGGTGCCAAAACCGTCCATTGCACGATCGACACCATTGACCTAGACTCCTTCGGAACCTATAGGTGAGTCGCGGAGTCGACGATCTCTCCTTGGTTCCGGGACCGAGAGTCGTACCGACCTTTCGGTGCCGACTCTCCCTCTCGGGGCCTCAGCGCAGATTGGCTCGGCTCCGTCCTCTGGGTCGAGACCCATGGGCCCCGTGTCTGGGATTCCTCCATGTTCTTCGGAACCGGGGGAGTCCTCGACCTGAGGTTCAGGGGTTTTTGACCTTATGAGAAAGGTTTTGTCTACACAGACAACCACTTCATCGGAGGCGTCTTCTCCCTCCCCTAAGGAGCCACTCTCTGTTTCTGTTCCCACGACACATCCAAAGCGTGGAGCACCATTGTCTCAGCCACCCCCAGAGGGTGCCCCCTGTTCCTCGGAGGCCTCACCGGAATCCCCCTCCGATGAGGTTCCGAGGAAAAGATTGTGCAAGAGGAGGCACTAAGATTCCCCGCAGGAATCTCTAACTTCTGACACTGACTTGGATGAGTCAGAGGGGTCCCCAAAATCCCCCTCCGAGGATGTCTCATTTGCGGACATCTTGGAGATTTTAAAACAGAGGGAGTGATTGGCAGTCCCTAGCCCCCACTGAGGACGAGTCGGTGTTGCTGAAGGCTTTTGGTGCTCAACCTTCTACCTCCTGGGTTACTCCGCCCTTCGATGAATTAATGGATTTGATTGCTCGAAGGGCATGGGAGACACCGGACACAGTGGAACCGGTCCCTCGAAAACCAAGCAAATTTATTATCGCTCCCCAGGACAAGACTTATCTCACCAAAGGAGTCCCGGTTGATGCTATGGTGGTGGCTGCAGCCACTAAAAAGGAGATGTCTGAGTCTTCCTCTTCTGTTCATCCTCCTAATAAGGATTCTAGGACTATGGACAGATACGGGAAGCGCGTTTTTAGTTCAGCGACTTTTTCCATGTGTTCGCTAAACTATTTGACACATTTTACACGTCTACAGAGGGATCTCATCAAGGAGCTGGGAGATACCCTCCAGGGTAACACAGATGCTACTGTTTCAGATAAGGTAACAGCACAGCTTAACACCCTTACCTTCATAGTGAACTCGTCCATGAGGCTCATCTCGTATGCGGCTGAAGGGTCGAGTAGAGCCGCAGCTTCAGCGATTGCTCTACGAAGACAATCCTGGATGCAGCTGTGCTCATTTGCGGAAGCCTTCAAGTCTTCCTTCGCCAACGCCCCCTTTGATGGTGCCACTCTTTTTGGGCCCAAAGTGAAAGAGACATTAACTCGGTGTGAACAAGAAGGAAAGACTCTGTCTGCTGTCGGAGTCCATTTTTCCATTCCATCTAGACCGTACCCCAAAGGGCAACGAGGCGGAAAAATGTGGTTCCGTAAAACTCAGGGATCTTTCCAGGCCACACAGAGTGACCCCCCCCACCAGAGGCAGAGGGGGGGCAGACATGGAAGACATCGCCCCAGCGGCAGAGGGGGTCCGCAGAACCAAGGCGACAGGGATCCTATCCCTGGTAAGCCTTTCCAGCACTCCTGAATGGGGGCCCGACTGTCCTGCTTTGGAGGCAGTCGGGGGTCGCTTGGCTTTATACCCACAGGCCTGGCTAACTCTCACCTCAGACTCCTGGGTAAAAAGCATTGTAACCAGAGGATACAAAATCCCCTTTATGTCAACTCCACCCCAACAAAGAAGGTTTCCAGATGTGCCACCCCGTCTGCGAGGCCCAGCAGCAATAGAAATTTCAATGCTGCTCAAAAAAAGAGTCATTCAGCCAGTCCCGGCGGGCCAAAAAGGATCCGGAACTTACTCAAGGTTCTTTTTAGTTCCAAAAAAGACAGATGGGACTGGAGACCCATTTTGGATCTCAGCAATCTCAATAACTTCGTGAAGAAGGAAAAGTTCCGGATGGTCACGCTTCAATCGATCCTTCCATTTTTGCAGAAGGACGACTGGATGTGCTCGATAGATCTCAAGGACGTGTACTACCACATCAAGATGGCCAGACCGTCCAGAGATCATCTGCGCTTCCGGCTGGGAGCCAGTCATTTTCAATTTCGAGCCCTGCCTTTTGGGCTCACCTCAGCCCCCAGGGTATTCACCAAATGCATGGCAGTGGTAGCGTCTCACTTGAGATGTCTAGGATTCCAGGTGTTTCCCTGTCTGGACGACTGGCTCCTCACCGCCACCACCGAGCGTCACCTCATACAAGCCAGAGACTATACAGTCAACCTTTGTTCCCACCTAGGGATTTCCATAAACTTCGAAAAATCTGCCTTACTGCCCTCACAGCATATTTCATTCATCGGAGCAGACCTAGATACGCGCTTAACACTGGTAAAGCTCCCTCAAGTAAGGGCTTCATCCCTCAAGGAACAGGTTCTTCTCCTACTGCAATGCAGAAAAGCCCCGGCCAAATTGGTGTTGAAGGTTTTGGGACTCATGGCAGCGTCCCTGATTGCAGTTCCTATGGGGAGATTGCACATGAGGCTCCTCCAATGGCTGCTGTTCACGCAATGGTCGTTCCAGCAGTTACCCCTAACGCACGAGATTCTGATAACAGATTCTTGCAAGCGAGACCTCTCATGGTGGGTGTTCAGTCAGGATCTCACTATGGGTCGTCCATTTGTTCTACCGAATCCGACGGCCACGATAACCACGGACGCTTCTCTGATAGGGTGGGGGACTTTTTCAGGGAAGAACAGTCCAAGGGGAATGGTCCAACATGGAGTACAACCTGCACATAAATGTTCTGGAAATGAGGGCGGTGTTCTTGGCGTTGCAACACTTTCAAACCCTCCTACCTCTAGGAACAGTAGCAGTTCAGACAGACAACATGTCTGTAGTCTGGTACATAAACAAACAAGGGGGAGCCAGATCTTACCCATTATGCAGAGAGGCCATGAGAATTTGGCAATGGGCAGAGTCCACGGGTCGCTTTCTGATAGCAACGCACATCCCGGGGTCATTCAACGTCATTGCGGACAGGTTGAGCAGAGCCATCCTGTTACCTCACGAGTGGTCCCTCAAACTACAGGTGGCGGAAAGAATTTTCCGCAAATGGGGCCAGCCTTGCTGCGATCTATTCGCCTCCCGGATGAATACCAAATGCAGAAGCTATTTTGCCCTTCTACCCCCTCCAGGGGATGTCCCCAGGACGCACTGATACACGATTGGCCCCCGGGTCTCCTATATGCATTTCCACCTACCCCCTTGATTCCCAAATTTCTTCAGAAAGCCATGAACCTGGAAAGGACAATTATACTCATAGCCCCATTCTGGCCTCGACAGATATGGTTCCCCTTTCTTCGAGCCCATCAAACAGAGGAACCGTGGATTCTGGACCCAGTACCAGATCTACTGACACATTCGTCGGGAGTTCCTCACCCGTCTCTTCTATGCCTCAAACTAGCAGCTTGGCTGCTCCACTTCCGCTTAGCCAGGTCTGATATACTTTCTCCGGCAGTTCAACGCATTTTGGTTGCCTCTCATAAGGCTTCCACTACAAAACTCTACAGGAGTAAATGGAAACGCTTTGTGTACTGGGCATCTAGCCAACACTTGGACCCCTGGTTGCTCCTTTACATAAAGTTCTAGAATTTCTATCCATCCTTTTCCACGAAGGAGCCTCTACTTCCACACTAAGAGTACAGTTGGCGGCCATATCCAACTTCCATGTTGGTGAGGACGGTTCTTCTATTATGTCCCACAGGCTTTGTAAGGCTTTTATGAAAGGTTCCTTCCATCTTCGACCGCCCGTCAGAGACCCTTTATTCCCATGGAATTTAAATTTGTTATTGTCGCAACTAATGTTGCCACCCTTCGAACCAGCCTCTTCTTGCCTCCTAAAGTTTTTGTTGTGGAAGACTTTTTCTTGTAGCGGTTACTTCAGCTCGGAGAGTATCAGAGCTGCAAGAACTATCAGTTAAACCACCTTACTTAATTTTCCACCCAGATAGAGTTTCCTTACGAACAAACCCGTCTTTCCTTCCTAAGGTATGTTCTGTCATAAATATTGATCAGTCCATTGAACTCCCTACTTTCTTCAAAAACCATACCAGCAAGTTGGAATATATGCTGCACAAGTTAGATGTCCACAGACAGCTAAGATTTTATTTGGACAGGACTAAGGATTACAGAAAAACAGATCAACTTTTTGTTGCATTTGCAGACAATAAAAAGGGCATGGCAGTTACAAAACGTACGCTTTCTAAATGGCTTACTGATTGTATAGCTTTTGTGTATTCTAAGTCGAATCAGGCCTTGCCCACCAAACCTAAGGGCCATTCTACTAGATCCGTTTCCACTTCCTTGGCTCATGCAGCTCGCCTGCCTTTGGACACGATTTGTGCAGCAGCCACGTGGTCTAAACCACATACTTTCATCGCTCATTATAGAGTTGACAAAGCCTCCAAAGACAGAACATCTTTTGGTTCCACTGTGCTCAGGAACGTTCTTCCATGAGTCACTCAGGGTGACAGAGCTAGGGACGCTACCCGTGTGTAAGAACAAACGGCGAGATTGAACACTCTCACATAAAGAAGTTATGTTCTTACCATAACGTTCCATGTGGAGTGTTCATCTCGCCTTTGTTCTTACATTCCCCCCCTTCCCTCCCTCACGTGTTTGGAAGAACGAGTAGGACTAGAGTCTGGTCCACTTGTCTTTACCTCTTCCAGGTATATTGCCTGTTACCTCATGGGGTATATTTCGTTACCCTTTAGTTAATTTATCAGTGAGATAGTGTCTCTGAATTTTTGTGGCGGTATGTTGCTTGCAAACTAGATCTGAGTAATGGCAGGGAGGATTGTGGGATATAGCCTGGTCTCGAGCTTCTCTAAGATGCAGAGCTTTGCTATGCGGCCGACTCAGAGCCGAGGATCGGCTCCGAACCCGTGTGGAAGAACAAAGGCGAGATGAACACTCCACATGGAATGTTATTGTAAGAACATAACTTCTTTTTTTTGTACCAAGGAATAATTACTGTATAATTCAATTAATACTTGTATATTACTAAAAAGAATGTAATCAAAATATACTTTGATCCTTTGCCAACCACTCATGACAATGTAATAACTGTATAAACTATCTACCAATTCTATAGTGATTAATAAAAAACACTTTTCATTTCTTCTTTCTAACTTGGTTTGATGCCAATATTTTCAAGGCAGGTTTGATTGAAATGTGGTCATTCATTCCTGGATATACACAAGAGTCCAATCTAATCTGCCAAATCATCTCGCGGTATTCCAGGAAAGTTTCCCAATCACCTCTCCTTTCCTTTTGTTTCACTACTTCAAGTACCCAGAATTTTATATCCATATTCTGACAAGTTGGTGAATGCCTATAAAGTGCATTATTCTCATTCTTTTTGTTTATGTCCCTAATATGTTCATATATACGAGTTTTCAGATGTCTTTCAGTCTTGCCTATATAATATCCCCAGCATGATTGACAATAAGCTAAATAAACCACTCCTTTTGTATAACAACTTGTATAGGCGTGACTTTTAATTGTAAAATTAATGCTGGGTATATTAATTTCCTTTCTACAGGCAATGTATGAGCATTGTGCACACCTCCCACTTTTATGTGTGCCCACCTTTAGTAATGCCCCTTCTTTTTCTTGTACCTTCTTTTTCTCTAAGATGTTTTTCAGGTTCCTATTTCTTCTAAAGGTGTATTTAAGTTGCTGTTGGAATATGTTTATTCTCATGGGCATTGTTTTAAACATATTCCAAATCCCATTAATGCCCTTTTTTAACCAACCTATGTCAGAATAATAAGTTAAAATTAACCGGGGTATTACCTTTTCTATTGTTTTACTTGTTTCCATGTTATCCCTATTTGTGTCGTACTCATTGTTCATGTTCGTGTCCATTCTGGTGGCATTATTGAATGTCCCTTTGTCATGCTGTCCATTCACCAATAATGGACTATATCTACTATTATGTTTCTTAATTATTTCTTTTTTAGTATTTTCCACCATATTATTGGGGTAACCTCTTTCCTTAAACATCTCCTGTACAACATCTAATTCACTTGTAAAATCACAAAACTCAGTTGTCATTCTAGATACTCTGATCATTTGTCCTTTTACTATATTTATTTTTATATGGTAAGGATGGTCACTTTGGTAATGCAGGTATGAATTTGAGTAACATTTCTTTCTAAAAATGTTTGATTTATATGCTTTTTTCATATAATCTTTAATAATCGTTACATCTTAAATTTAGCCAACCAAGTCATCACTCAGTTTTAGTAGATTAGCTTTAGTATAATCTCTGAATACCAAATTATTGGAGGATGCTTCCAGCTTCAGTCTTGTGGTGAACGTGGTCCCATCGAGTCTGAAGTTATGAAGTCCAGAAATTGCTGAGTATTCATGTTAGGGGATGTACAAGTCTCCCAGTGAATGCAGGGTTAGTTAAACTCCCTTGAGCAAATAATGTTTGGCTGAATGCTTAGGGACTTCATATTTGTCAGGTATGAAGTATAAGCCATGGGGGATATTGAGGGGGCCTTATAGGTAGCCGTGATGCCATAAAGGGTTTTGTTAATGGTAAGTAGGGCATGGAGGAGTTTCAGGTCATTATCCTTTTTGAGTCTGGTGGTGAAATTTTGATCTTAATGGTCTTGAACCAAGTCTCCATGCTGATGCATATGTGTATATATATATATATATATATATATCTTGATTTATTCCATTGTAAAGAGTGCCTGTAAGGAGTGGAGTTTGTTTTTTTTTTATGGTTCCTAGTGATGAGCAATATCTTTATATTATGCAAATTCTGTTTTATTTTGGGAGCTTTAGAAGATGGACATTGCCTAAAAAATGCACTATGAAGGTGGACAAGGTTTTTCCCAATATACAAAAGCCTTGGAAGGGATAGGTTCAGGCCATCCCTGGCAAAGTAGCGAAGCAGTTAGGACTGTCTTATGTCCTCCCAGGCTGTTATATATTGGACCCCCTTTGAATGATACCAGAAACTAAGCAAATTATTGTCATCTGTAATCTTTTATTTGCATTGTGGTATCATTCTTGGTGAAGGTAAAATGATGCTCAAGGCTTGGAACCTACCTGTCTCAGACATATTCCAATAGCTCCATCATGTCTCTTTTCATATAGTCAAGGGAGGTAAGTCTTGGGTCATTTATTATCCTTT
This sequence comes from Protopterus annectens, assembly GCF_019279795.1. Lineage (NCBI taxonomy): Eukaryota > Metazoa > Chordata > Ceratodontiformes > Protopteridae > Protopterus > Protopterus annectens. Next base: position 507,509,103 of record NC_056725.1, on the reverse strand, counting down.
CTCCATCTTACCTCACCATTCATGACATCCTTTCTGTTGTTGACCTCCAACCCACAGAAGCTTTACCTTTTGACAAAGATAGCACGTGGAATATAGCTTTCCCAGTGTCAGCTTTGTGAAATGATAATTCTCAGAATATTTAAATATGGTTTGACTTTTCTGCAAGATCACAGCTGAATAAGCCAATCTGTCACCCATTTTAGGATTTTTCTCCTTTCCTCCCACAGTTGTGCTATTTTTGGAGTTGGTATGTACAATCATAGATGGTGGAAGGTGAAGCCCATCACATGGGGGCTTGCCACACTGTATAAAACAGTGTTCGATATTATTTCACCAGCAGTTTTGGCAGGTTCATTGTTCAATGAATTTGACTCATCCAGTTCACTGCCAACCAGTTTCATTTTGAGGAATCAATGTTGATCTTCATTCCCTCTACTACCCTTATAGCCCCCTCAATCTAATCTCTCTCTGTCTGTCTATCTTTGCTACTTTCCCTCTCATTTCCCAGTTTCTATCAACTTGTCTGGTACAGTTAATAATTTTTCTGTTCTACTGTGTTTAGCTTGTATATTGCAAATAAGCCCACTCTGAAGAGAATTTAGGATTTGTTATTCACTGTTTGTATATATAATTTGTGTTCATATAAACTTGAATTGTAAACAATACTTCACTGTACCATTATTTGATTTATAGTGTTTCTTTTGTCATATTCAATTGTACTCGATTGTTATTTTAACTTTCTGATCTTTTAACTGCATGTTTTGAATTTTTTCTTTCACAGCCTTTACAGGAAATGGTCCTTACCTGTCTAGAAATTCAGTTAATTAAAACAAGCAAATAAAATAATCTTAATTTTCTAAATGGTATCAAAAACAAAGAATCTGATATCAGTTTTCATTTTATTCTCGACATATGGGTTCGGTTCCGAGCCTCAGAACCAACTTGGCCATTACTACAGCTCCTAAAAGCCAAAAATCTCTCAAGCTTAACCCTTACCCACAGTGCTCCTCTCCTAGTTACCTCAGATCTCGTTTGCCACTTTTCATGATAGGCAGGGTTTACCATTGCTCTCAAGCTAAGTGTAACTTTTTTGATATATTTCAAATTTTGAAAGAGTTTCTACTTCTTTTCTTCTTACCTGTTAGTAGTTAAAATACCCACTTCTTTATAACACTTAGATTTATCCGTTCCTTCTCTTTCCAAACACCTCTGTGTATTCTGAACTGTCATTGTTGATTTTTTTTCTTTCTCCAATGCACCTCATTGTATTCTTGGCTGTCATTGTTAGTTTTCTTCCTGCTGCTCTCCTTCTATTTAAGAAAAAAAAATCTTTCTTAAGTAAGTGTTGTTTCTGAAGCTTTTCTACCTGTGTGTGTATATGTGTGGTTTGTATAGCTGGCTTATCGCCAATTATTTACAGACTTTTGTTTTTTTTTTTTCATTATGGCAGATACGCCTACAGTTTTTGGATTTAAAAGGTGCCAGAAATGTGGGCACAAAATTCCTATGGCAGACACTCCTTCGCTATGTGTTGTATTGCCTGGGCCCTGTTCACCTTCAAGAAGACTACTCTATATGTCACAGTTTCAGTTACAGGATGCTAATGGAAAGATGTATTTTGAAAGGTATGCTTCCATCAGCCTTCAGTGAGGACTTATCTGGTTCTGACAAAGCCAAGAGCAAGACTGATGCATCTTCTCCTTCTTCCTCATCTTCAACTCCCAAAGCTTTGGAGTAACCGAAAATGAGAAGTCTGTCTGTGCCTTCCACTCAGTCGACACCATCCTTGAAAAGGGCTGAGTCTTCAGTATCTTTAGAACCCTTGGAACCGACCGACTCCTCTACTAAAACTTTGGTCCTGAAGGGACCTATAGAACTGAGTTTATTGGAGCAAAGTCTTCGACACGTAGCTTTTTGATGCAGGACCATCTGGATTTTTCAACACCAAAACTTTCACTGCAGACATCTCTTCTGTTATTGACTATTTCAACACTGAGTAAGCAAATTGACGAGCCATCCGTTATGGCTCTTCCGAGGACATCATATTCACCTTCTATCGACCCCTTTGCAGGAAGGCTGCCTTCACCTTTTGTGGAAGGGACAAAATTACCCTCCACCCTTTCTATCCATTCCACCAAGAGCTTAACTGAAGATGATGTGGAGAGACTGGTGAATTAGATATTCTGGGTAAGAGGGTTGTCAGGTACCTCTTCGGCCCCAGCCCCCTTTGGTATGGGAGACTGTTCTTCCCATACCACTCCGGGTATTCCTCTTCTGACTTCATCTGAAGCATTAAAGTTATTGGCTCCAAGCTGCCCGGTGTTGACTGCATCAGTTCTGGAGATATCCATCTTCTGAGCCAGTTCTTGCTCAGAGGTTTTCAGTCCTTTCGAATTCAGAAGCCCCTCAGGGCTGAGTCTGTCCTGCCAGCTTCGGGGGGCATGAGTCGACACCTATGTTTTCGGAGCCATATCTGCATCTTGGGGTTTGGCATGGATCAGCTCTGCTCTGGGTTCAGTCTCTGAAGCAGTCTCCTCAGAGTGGGGAGTTACCACGGTTCCAAGGCAGTCTTTCATGGTTCCAGACTCCCTTCCCTCTTTGGGAGGGGTCCAGCTTTTGAGGCCATGGAGAGAGCCCTGTCTGCCGCAGTGAGACAGTCGGCCCCTTCCACATTAGAGCCAGTGTCCCTTTCTTACTCATGTCCAGATATCCAACCTGTACTCCCACTGCGTCAGCGAGTGCCAAAACAGCAGGAGTCTCAGATAACAGTTCTGTCCTCTTATGATACCGCCCCAGATCACCCCATTGAGGAGGTCCCTTAAGCAGAAAAAGTACAAGAGGAAGCACTTGGATTCCTCGAGGAATCGATCACCGAAGACACTGACGTCAATGAAAAGGAGGGATCAACAAGGTCTCCCCCTAATGATGTCTCCTTTGGAGACATCCTGGAAATATTCTAACAGGGGTGACTGGAAGTCCCAGAATCCCTCTTCAGAGGAGTCAATGTACCTGCAGGCCTTCGGCACACCACCGTCTACTTCTTGGTTGACTCCTCCTGCTGACAAACTCAGTCAGCTGATCTCTCAGTAGGTGTGGAAGGCTCCTGATACTATTGAACCTGTCCCTAGGAGACCTGACAAAATTCTGTCCACCCCTGAATACAAACAGTTCTGAGGCGAACGGTTAGCAGTTGATGCCATGGTCATGGTGGCAGCCACAAAGAAGGAACTGTGGCTGAAGAGAGTTCCTCTATCCATCCATCCAACAGAGTCTCAGGTGATGGATAGGTTTGGGAAGCAGGTCTATGCATCATCGACCTTTGCCTTTAAGGTTCTTGAATTCCTTGGCACATTTCGCCAGACTTCAGAGGGATCTGGTCAAGGAGTTATTGGATACCCTTGCAGGAACCATTCCTGAGGACGTCCAAGAAAAGGTGGCTTACCAGTTGGCTATCCTGGAGTCTGTGTCCAATTTGTCCATGAGGCTCATTGCTCATGCAGCCGAAGGGACTACCAGAGCTGTGGGTTCAGGCATTGCCATTAGGAGACATGCCTGGATGTACCTGTGTGATTTTGCGGAGCCATTTAAGCCTTCGTTCATCAATGCACCCTTTGACGGATCATCCCTGTTTTGGTCCAAAAGTTAGAAACTTTATCCAGGTGTGAGAAAGATGGAAAGACCCTTTCTGCAGTGGGCGTATGTTTTTCCACTCCTCAAAGACCTTTCTCTAGAAATCAGAGAAGCAGTGGAAAAATGTGGTTCAAAAAGTCCCAAGGGCCTTTTCAGGACACACACACAGGTAGTTCCCCCAGGGGCAGAAGGGAGAACTTCAATGGAAGACGCTTCCTGCACAGCAGAGGTGACATGCAAAATCAGGTTTTAGGGATTCTTTCTGTGGTAAATCCTACCAGTGCTCCTGAAAGGAGGCCCAATTGTCTTCCTCTGGAGGCAGTCATGGGACACATCCCTCCACCAAAATGCCTGGTTAAAAGTAACATTGGATGCTTGAGTGCAAAAGATTATATCCAAAGGCTATACTAGTCCCTTTTCCTTTCCTCTTTACGTATACAGGAAAATCCCTGACGTTCCACCCAGTCAGAGGAAACAAGCAGTTCTAGAAATCCAAAAACTGCTAGAAAAAGAGTCTTCCAAGGAGTCCCACCAGACCAGAGAGAGAGCCCGGAATTTACTCAAGATTCTTTTTAGTGCCAAAAAGACAGGGGACAGGAGACAGGAGACTAATTTTGCATCTAAGTGTACTGAACAAATCAGTTCGTCAAACCAAATTCTGGATGGTCACGGTACAGTCTATTCTTCCATTTTTGGAAAAAGACTTTTGGATGTGCTTAATAGATCTTCAGGATGCGTATTACAATATAAAGATGGACAAATGATCCAGAATAGTCCTCTGCTTCTGGCTGGGAGCCAATCACCTTCAATTCAGAGTTCTGCCCTTTGGTCTCCCTACAGCCCCCAGGGTGTTCATCAAGTGTGTGTGGCAGTAGTAGCAACTCACTTGAGACTGCAAGTATTCAGAGTGTTTCCGTATCTAGATGAATGGCTAATTACCACTCTGACTAGGCATCAGTTGATAGAAGCAAGAGACCATGTACTTCACATTTGCGCTTATCTGGGAATAACTGTAAATTATGAAAAATCGAAATTGACCCCAACTCAAAATTTAGAGTTCACAGGAGCCCTTCTGAATACTCAAACTTCCATAGCTTATCTTTTCCCCCTTTGAGATTACAGAAAGTCAGAGTTTAGGTACAGAAGCTAATCAGCAACAGAAAAGTAACCACATATCTAGTCCTTCAAGCACTGGGCTGCATGGCTGCAGCTATAACTGTAGTTTCCTTGGCAAGATACCACATGAGGATGCTACAATGGCTGCTAGCATCTCAATGGTCAATGTTACACCAACCCATGTCGGAGCTGATTTTGATCACCAATCTTTGCAGAAATGATGTAGCTTGGTGGATGGATTCCAGAGACATTCTTCTAGGCCATCCCTTTGTCCCATCACAACCCCAAGTCATAGTGACTATTGATGCCTCTCAAACGGGCTGGGGGGGCATTATCTGGGCAAGACTGTCCAAGTCGCTTGGTCCCAACAGAGGCCAACTTGCATAGCAATGTACTGGAGCTAAGGGCAGTGCTTTTAGCACTGCAAGCCTTTCAGACTGCTCTTCCTTCAGGAACAGTTGTGATTCAAACGGACAATTATGTTAGTGTTTTATGTCGGTAAATAGGGAAGAACCAAATCCTATCCCCTTTGGTGAGAAGCTGTCAGAGTGTGGCAGTGGGCGATCTTTTCCAACTGCTTTCTGAGAGCAATTTACATTCTGGAAAGTTCCAGTGTGATAGCGGACAAACTAAGCAGGTGTATTCTGCTGCCCTCACGAGTGGTCTCTCAGTCCAAATGTGACGAAAAGGATTTTCCGTTAATGAAGCCAGCCTTGCTGCAGCCTGTTTGCTTCTCCCCTAAACAAGTGCAGCAACTACTTAGCCCTGTCCCCCCCCCCTCCGGAGGAGTCACTGAGAGGTGCTTTTCTCCACATTTGGCTGTACAGACTGCTGTATGCCTTTCCTCCAATTCCTCTAATCCCGAATTTCCTACATAAATTAACCAGGTTGAAGAGCAAAGTAACCTTCATTGCAACTTATTGGCCTCGACAGCTATGTTTCTTTCTTTGGCCTTATCTGATTCAACAGCCTTGGATTCTATACTGAGCTCCAAGACCTTCTGTCTCAGCCAGAGGGATTAATTCATCCGAACATTGTAAACCTCAAGCTGGCAGCTTGGTTTCTCCAGTTCCGTTAATAGCCAGGCATCCCTCCCTCTCCTCCCTGGCACATCATATGCTCTGTCTCTCATAAGCCAGCTACCTGTAAACTCTATGCTAGTAAATGGAGGAGGTTTACCTTTTGGGCTCATGATAACAATATTGACCCTTTTTCAGCACCCATTGATAAAGTCTTAGAATTTTTAGCTTCTCTTTTTAAAGAAAGTGCTTCCCAGTCTACTATAAAAATACAATTCGCTGCTATTTTTGACTTCCATAATGGTTTTAAAGAATCCTCTTTGGCTTCTCATAAGCTTTGCAAGGCCTTCTTAAAAGAAATAATGTTGCTAAAACCCCCTTACAAAGATCCTACTTCACTGTGAGCTCTCGTCTTAGTGCCACAAGCCATTATTTAGCCTCCTTTTGAACCATCAGCTGAATGTGATCTGAAATTTTTATCCTGGAAAGCTATGTTTTTAGTGGCAGTAACTTCAGCCAGAAGGATTTCAGAAATACAAGCTTTATCATGTAGATCTCCTTACCTGAATTTCCATAAACATAGAGTTATTAATTTACCAGTATTTTCCCAATTTTACTAACAAAGGTGAATACTGCTTACATTTATTAGATGTTCACAGACCATTACATTTCTATCTACATAGAACTAAGAATTTAAGAAAATCCGACCAACTATTTGTGTCATTTTCATTTACAAGACTTGTCCAACCGGTGAGCAAAGTGACACTAGCCAGATGGCTGAAAGAATGTATTTTTTTTATTTATAATAAAAAGAAAATTAAATTGCCTAGGCCTTTAAAGGCACATTCTACAAGAGCTGTAGTTACTTCAGCAGTTTTTCAATCTAGAGCTTCTGTGGATTATATCTGTGCAGCAGCAACTTGGGCTTCACCTCATACCTTTATGACTTATTACAAATTGGATCTGGTCTCCATGGAAAGAGCATCATTTGATTCAATGGTACTCAGGAATATCCTTCCTTGAGTCCTCCCAAGGTCAAAGATAGCTGGGGACTCTGTCCCATATGTCAAGGATAAAATGAAAATTGACTATCAGATAAAGATGTTATGTATTCACCAGGATGTTGACATCCTACAGAATGGCCTCACTGAGACCAACAGCTGGTGTCAGAACCATGGCCTTAAGCTCAATGCCAAAAAATGTCATTATACCCTTTGGGGAAAAACCCGGTTCCCATGAATTACCACACTGATGGTAGTCCACTGAATGCAGAAGGCGCATTATAAGAGATCTGGGAACACAGGTTGACAGCAACCTCTCTTTTGATCACCACATTGCCACTGTGGTCATAAAGTCCTTCTATGTGGCACATCTCATTACTAAGGGTTTTGCATCCAGGAAGAAAGAGGTCATTGTCTCCCTCTACTCTTCCCTCATTAGGCCAGTCATTGAGTACAATGCCCCATTTGGCATGTACCTCACTAGACACCTGCAACAACTGGAGAGGCCACAAAAGTACCTCACAAAGAGGATCCTAGGCCTTAAACACTTGTCCTATATGGACAGACTCAAAAAACTCCAACTATTCTATGTCATATCGCCTACTTAGAGGCGATCTCTGCTTGACTTACAAAGCCATGTCCGAACCAGCTCTGTTAGAAATGCTACATCTAAAGAAATCCCAATCCCTCCGCACCACACGCTCCAGAGACCTCGACCTCATTACCACAATCAACAGAACATACTGGAGGGACAGGTTCATAACCCAGAGACTGCCCATGCTATGAAGTAGACTTCCCATGCATGTCAAGCAGAGCACCTCGCTGACCCTATTCAAGAGAAATCTTGATGAGTGGATGGGAAGTAGAAAATTCACCCCGGGGATAACTCCAGTGGCTCTACTGAACAGAGGCACTGGGAACTAAGGTCAGGTGGCACGATGCCAGGTTAATCCTATGACTAGACTTGTAAAGGCCTTAGGACCATTAGCCTAGTACACCGCTATGAATCTATGAGCTATAATGTTCCAGCTGTGTTGTCCTTTTTCATTTATTCTCAACTCCCCTCCCACCTTCCCCCTGCCTTTCAAGTTTTTGATGGAACTGATAATAGATATGTCACTTATTGTTATATGGTCCCAGATATGGTCTCTGTGAAGGCTTTGGGGTTTTTTCATTCTGTCTTTCAGCAAATTCTGTCCTAGGTAACTAGGAGAGGAGCATTATGAGTGAGGGTTAAGCTTGAGAGTTTTTGACTTTCACGAGCTGTAGTAGCGGCTGAGTCGGTTCTGAGGCTCAGAACCAAACACATATGTCGAGGATAAATGAAAATGGACAACACAGATGGAACGTTATGGTGAGTACATAACTTTTTTGCAAACAATACTTTCATCTGCACTGATCTGAACTCTAGTGGCAGACTCCCTTCCATGACATTTTGCACTATCTGTGTCTCTGTAAAGTTTTTTAATCAGTTCATTATCTCCAGTAACATAAGGAGACAAGATAGAGTTATGTTTAAGACCTCAGTCCTCCGAGTCCAGCTTGGACTTCCCTTTAAATGTCTTGCATTTTGACTAGGTAGTAGTATTTCCATGACTGTTTTCTCCAACTCTATCTCATGCCACCTTAAAAGTTGTCAGCCTGCAGTTCCTTTGCAGAATATAGATAATCTCCATTACTGACACTTTTCACACACTATCATTTTATTTGTACATGTATTTTTTTTCCCTACCTCAGATTTCCCCCATTGACCATTGAGTCTCATTTCTGATAGGATTATGCCATGATCTTAGTGTTCCTAGGCCCCAGTGATGACATTTTCAGATTTTCATGCACCCATGTTACTCATCTCTAGTGTGGAGCATTCCATGAGTGGAGTCATAAAATCCAAAAACATTGACAATTTTAACCTCATATACCCACCCACTCAGACACGCATGCATGCTCAGTTACGATGCACACGTATTCCCCCAAAAAAGTCCAGCACACCTAAAACAAACCCCTAAATGAAAGCTAATAACTGTGAAATGAAACAGTCTAAAATTAAATATTGGAAGAATAAAATAAAAGAAACCCTAACTAGCCAGCAAGAAAGTAACATTACCAGAAAATCTGACTTAACAGTAAGTACATCAGTTAATCTAAAATGTATTAAAAAAATAAAGTAATCTCACAAAAAATGGAAGAAAACCATGAAAGAGACTGCCTCTTTCATACAAAGTTGTAAAAAAACGTAAAGTCCCATTCAGTAGTCAAGTTATACTGTAACTGCATCCCACTGAATTGAAAGGGAATTAGTAATTTAAACTAAGAAAGTGGGGAAAAATGCATAAATTGCTTATGTGAGAATGTGTAGATCTGATGTGTGTAAAGAAATATCTTGTAATGTAGCATTAGGGAAAATTATTTAGGGTCATTGCCTTGTCGCTCACTGGTCCTGACAGTACAAAATACTTAATTTATTCCCCAGCATACCAGAGGTATTCAATGTATGTATATGTACATTGTCTATTTATTGTGGTCTTCTGTACATGATTATAATACAGCTGAGTCGGAGAAGGTGCCAAGAGAAGGTATTCCTGGTAGACTGTATAGTTTATCTCATTGAGTCGATATGTTTAATTGATCTGACTGACTGACTGACTGGCTGCTGCTGTTTTTTTCCTTTTGTATGGAACCACAGAGAGAGCGACTGTATTTGGAGATACATTACATATAAAATGCTTTAGTCATTGTTTTAGCCATTCTATCTCTATTAGAGCTTGCAGTCAGGAGATGGCGCTTAAGTTTCACACAGGCTCATTGCAAGAATATTAAGGTGCTCTATGAAGGTGTTTGTTTTAGGAGTTTAGTCTGAACCTCATATGATTAAGAAACTTACGTCAGACAGTGAGATAGTAACTTCTAGTATGTCTCAAATTAAAGGTTTTTAAAACTGTCGGTCTGCCTTGAAATGATGAGAATGCTGCAGTTTTCTCTCAATTCTGTTACTGTTGAAAGTATATACTTTCAACTCTAGGGCTAATACTTTCAACTCTCAAAGAATGGGAATGCTGTTGCTGTTGAAAGTGGTGATACTTTTTCATAATGAATGTTGCTTTGTTTTCCCCTCCTGAGCATTTGATTTGGAGTACATTGAAGCTGAATGGAATGTTGGAAGTGGGGAATTTAACTGGGGAGTGGGAAGAAGTATGATGCCCCCCCACACAAACATAAGACCTACATTTTTAATTATTATTATTTTATTAAATTGATGACTGAATATTTTCAGTATACAAGTTGTTTGCAGTTATATGGGAAACAATGATATTGTTACATAATGTGTGATTTTGTAGAAATTGCGTATTACATGTGGATTAATTTTCCACAGCTGACACTGCAGTGCAGCTTAAGTGGGTGCTGCTCTCCTGACTATGTTGCTGTTTGGATGAGACATTAAACCAGAGACCAGTATGCTGGAGTTGGTGATAGCTTAACTGAATATAAAACATTTTTTTTTATTTTATCCTTTGTAGATCAAGTTACTCCCACTAAGCTAATAGCCTCTTTTCAGGGGAGACTGAAGGTGGTAAGATCCCACAACACTCGGTAAAAAGAGTAGAGAGCCTTAATTATTTCACACACCATTTTTCAGTCAATAATATACACACACACGTATGTGTGTGTGTGTATATATATATATATATATATATATATGTGTGTATAGTCATCCCCTTTGGCAAAAACAAAGTGCCCACAAATTACCACATAGGTGGTAATCCATTAAGTACAGAAGAAGTCATTAGGGACCTGGGGACCCAAGTTGATAGCAATCTCTCATTTGACAACCACGTGGCCAAAGTGGTTAGAAAAACATTTTATATAGCCCACCTAATCATGAAGGGATTCACATCTAGATCAGGGGAGGTCATCGTACCTCTTTACTCATCCCTCATCAGGCCCATAATTGAGTACAATGCCCCTTTTGGGATGTACCTTACCAGACACCTGCAGCAACTGGAAAAGACCCCAAAAGTACCTCACCAAGAGGATCAAAGGGCTCAAACAGATGCCATATGCTGCCCGGTTAAAGAAACTCCAGCTCTACTCAGTGGCATACCGCCTGCCCAGAGGCGATCTGTGCCTGACGTATAAAGCCATGTCCAACCCGGAATTAATGGACATGCTGCACCTCAGAAAATCCAAATCCCATCGAGCTACGCTCGAGAGACTTGAACCTCAGCACTGAAATAAATAGGACATGCTGGAGGGACAGATTCATAACCCAGAGGCTCCCTTCACTCTGGAATAAAATCCCAGTCCAGGTTAGGCAGAGTCCCACATTGACTCTCTTCAAGAGGAATCTTGATGAGTGGATGGGAGATCGAGGTTTACCCGGCTATCACTTCTGTGTCACTGTTAGACAGAGGCACAGTATACTAACCTCAAAAAAGGCATAGCAAAATTAATTTAAAATGGGTGGCGAAAGCCAAACACACTCTGGCTAGGCTTATAAATGCCCTAGGGCAGATAGCCTAGTATGAACCTATGAACCTATATATATATATATATATATATATATATATATATATATATATATATATGTATTGTGCATATGTATGTATGTATATATATATATGTATATATATATATATATATATATATATATATACACATATACACACACCTGAATGCATCAGTCTTTTGCATATTAAATGATATAATTTGTTCACATCAAATACCTAATTCTTCCCACTCTTCTTTCCATGACCACAGTCTTATTCTCCGTAATAGTGTTATAATCCCACAGTTTATTTTGCAATAATTCCTCACACCAATGAATCCACAAATTCCATAATGTCCCCATAATAATTCTGTTTTCAGTATGTATTCTTTCTTCATCCCTTCATGTTCCTCCTACAATATCATCTTCATAGTGTGCGTGTGCATAGTTCCCCCTAAATTAATTCCAGAATATTTACAGTTAGCTCTGATTAGGCAGTAGAATTAAATGACTAAAGGTCGCTCGCAAGTAGGTGTCAGATGCTGTTTAACTCTACACTTTGCAGTTCTATTCAATTTTCCTTTTCAGATGTGATGGCATACATTTATCTCCCTTCATTTTCTTTCAATTTTTAAAGGAGAACTCCACCCAAATGTCAAGTTTTTCTTTCCAAAAATGTTATTTTCTTTCCCTATAATTCAGCACTACACCTGTCACATACAGAAAAAGCATAATTTAGTAATTATCCCGTTTGTTTTGTTTGCCTTTCTTTCCTGCAGTTGTCTCATCATCTGCTGTATCACGAAGGCTACTAAGATTGGCAGAGTAATTAGGTCAGATTACTGATTCCAACTACAGAGCCATTAAGTAAACAATTGTTCTTAAACACTGGCATTTTACGTGCGCTTTGTCAGTCACGGATTCTAGCATCACAACTCAGATAAATTCTAGCCTGGAGTCTGAACAAAAGCAAGGCTTCCAAGCATAGTTTTCAGATGTAAAAAAAAAAAAAAAACTCCTCACACTTGTTTATCTATTTACAAATTATTTGTCTCTTTCCCAAACTCTTGAGTGTCACAAAGACACTATTTTCATCTTACTCTTCCTATTTTCTATTTGTATTTGTTTCTGCATTGTTTTCTGTAAAATTGCATATTTCGTCTGGTGTTTGTTACAACATTTTTGCATTGGATACAGACTTTTGTTGAGAAAAGTCAGTGAGTTGGAGAGGGAAGAGTAACATTCAAGACTCTTCTAGCTACAATATTAAAATCTGTAAGTGCAACACACCGTCTAAGCCCAGGTAACAATAGCACCTGTTAATCACAGGGATCAGATTTCTCACACTTCAACACTGAACTACAGTTGTTGCTTTTAAAAGAACAATTAACTCAGCTGCATTTTCACGCCTGTCATTCAAACATTCCTTAAATTGCTGTAGCAGAACTGGCTGCAAATTAAAACCAAAGTAAACAAAGTAATTAAAAATGAAGATTGATGCTGACAGTCAAAAGGAGGTAGTGACAGTACTGTTGTAAACTGCAGAGAGAAAAAACACAGTAAATAATCCTTACGTCTGTCCCTCTAAAATGACATCAGGAAGGTGAAGGCAATGCCTGTAAAACAAAATCATGCTACCTCTTGTAGCCCCCTTTCAGGTCATTTTGGGGTATAACAAATTATAAAATAATATTAACCCCTTATTTTGATACAGAGACACTAGCAATGCAGAAAAGTTCAAGATAGGCTTAAAAACATTTTTTTTCAATTTTTGTGTGCAGTTCTCTCTCAAGATCTATCAGCCTTGCTTTCTTTTGTCAACAGTTGTAAGAATGGTCTGTTTGTGGGGCAAGAGTAGTTTGGTCATCTGTCAAAGGATTTAAGCAGTTTAGTCTGTTCATGTTAGTGGTCCTGGAAGCAGAGTAGATGTATTTTATTTTATTATTATTATTTTTTTGCTTCATTTTGTTTCTTGATTTAGTCCCAGTAGATGTGTGTCCTTTTTGCAGGTGTGACCCAAGATGGTGTTTATATAGATGGGAACTGTGGCCAGGATACTTGGAAGATTCCCTTATTTTCTAGTAAATCAATATTGTTAGAAGCTAGAAATTATTTAAGGTACGTTACTTGTCTGAAGATATGAAAAACGAAAAGTAGATATATTTTGCTTGGATATAGGGAAATCACAAATATACCCATTTAAAATAGGAATTTTACATAATGATGAGAAAGGTGGACTAGACTACTAGTTCTGGCATATTTGAATGTATATTTTATTGTGTTAAGTTAAACATGTTATTAAATGCTATTTTATGGGAAAATGCAGAGAACTTTGGAAAGGAGTACTAGAAGGAAAGTAGGATAGGTGTGAAATAGTTGTTTTTTTGATTGAGTGTGCCTGTCTGTGTGTACATTTATGTGTATACATACAGACATATATATATATATGTGTGTGTGCGTGTGTGTATGTATATATATATATATATATATATATATATATATATTATACACACACACACGCACAAATATATTTGTAATGTATGTGTATATGTAAGTCTTGCACCTGGTGTGAGGTAGAACCCACATCCTTTTTATCTTTCTGGCATGCTGAGTCACTAACACTTCAAGAGCTGTAAGGGCTCTGTCACTTTTTTGCAGGTGGCTTTGATACTTTAAGGTGTCCTGAATCATGGTAAGTGTTAGTTCAACTGTTTTGTTGTCTGAGAGAAGTTGTCTAGATTTCAAGAGAGCTACAGACATAGAGTCTGTGGTTGGTAATCCCCTCCCACCAGGGATTCTGCCTTTGCATCTTTGCAGTGGTGCAGCGATTAACATCGTCACTTAAGAGCAAGAGGTTCTCCAGTTCGATTCTCATCTGGGTGCCTTCTGTGCGGATTCTGCATGTCCTCCCTACATTCGTGTGGGTTTCCTCCTGGTGCTCCCTTTTCCTCCCACATCCCAAAGACATGCATCTGGAGCATTTCTCCCCAAGCCTGAAAATAGGCTCTGTCCTAGTTGGACTTTCCCGGTCAGCAAATGTTAAAATAATCAATTACTGTTCATAAAGCTTATATTTCTTTAACTATAGCATTATATATATATATACACACACACACGTTGCTTGCTCGAAATCCCAAAATCTCGAACAAGCAACCTCGACACCCATAAGAAAGTGCATTATCGCAAAAGCTGTTTTTCCAAACTGACAAAAAAAAAAGAAATACTGATAAAATCAGTATTTTGCAGGGGGTCAAGCCTCCCTTCACCCCCCACATACCCCCTACTTAAATATACCAACTCCGAGATCGTATTACAGTGCAGTAATGGGAAATATTCCTCTTATGCGATGTATGCAGATCTCTATGCAGTCCGGTCGAGCTTTCACAAACACGATCATATGGGGTCGGCTATATGAAGTTCGACATTGTGGGAATTTGACCATTTGCAGTAGACCCACACACACACACACACACACACACACACATATATATATATATATATATATATATATATATATATATATATATATATATATATATCCCCCCCAGTGTTCCATGTACTGCACAGTTCCCCTAAGCATTTCTCTAATTGTCTAATATTTAAAATTTTATATAGGCAGCGTAAAATTGCAGGCTGTCTGCTATGATGTTATGCTAGAATTAACTTTGTCCGAGTTCTTGTAAAATGTGTATAGTAACAATATATTCAGTACTCTGATTATAACTGCAAAGACCATGGTCAATATATTTTATTGCATTTCTTTATTAATTGAGATAACTTACTGGATTTAATATCCATTTGCATATGTTTATATATATATATATATATATATATATATATATATATGGGTCTACTTTGACCCATCAAAATTACGTTTCAATGAAATGTTAAAAGGCGAGCCGTTTTTCGCGAAAGTGCACTTTCGCCGACATGCACTTTCACGAAAAACAAATTAAGCGGGAAAAAAATAAACACAACACTAACCATATTTATGCTGCGTTTCCCACTACTTTTATATTCTCACTCTGAGATCGCACTACAGTGGGGAAAAAGGAATATTTCCTTATCCCCACTGTGCCGTGATCTAAGCAACAGCCTCCGTTGCTGTTCGCTTAGGTGCCTTTTCGCGGAAGTGCATTTTGGCAAAAATAGAGCTCACCTAATTACGTTTCGCTGAAACATAATTTCATTGGGTCGAAGTAAATCCATTTATACACATACAGTGGATATAAAAAGTTTACACACCCATGTCAAAATGCCAAGTTTTTGTGATATAAAAAATGAGACCACAATAAATCATTTCAAAACTTTTCCCACCTTTAATGTGACCTATAACCTGTACAATTCATTTGAAAAACAAATCTGTTGGGGGGGAAAAATATAAAAAGAAAAAATGTACAATAAGCTGGTTACATAAGTGTGCACACCCTTGCACTAATACTCTGTTGAAGCACCTTTTGATTTAATTACAGCATTCGGGTTCTTGGGTAGGAGTCTTTCAGCATGGCACATCTTGAATAGGCAATATTTGCCCACACTTCCTTGCAAAAGTGTTCCAAATGTGTCAGATTGTGAGGGCATCTCTTGTGCACAGCCCTCTTTAGGTCACCCCACAGGTTTTCCTAGGGTCTATATCAGAACATCAAAGTTTTAAAACTTTGAATGTTCTAATATTGACCCGTTTTGAGAAATCACTAAAAATAGCGAAGCTGCAGAACACCGAATTCTTTCCTAGGGAAAGAATACAGTTGACCGGTTCTGTGGCTTCACTATTTTCAGCGCTGTGGTGGAAAGTTACGGGTCGGGTTCAGGTAAGTGTGCGATTGTGTGGTCGTTAGGGTTAGGGCGTGGGTTAGATGAGTTAGGGTTAGGGCACAAAGGTGAATTAGGGTTAGGGGTGGGTTAACTGAGTTAGGGTTAGGGCGCAGGTTAGGTGAGTGTGCGATAGTGACGGACCTTAGGGTTAGGGTTTGGGTTAAGGTAAGTGGATAGATAGTAGTGTATGTACAGTTTAGTGTAGGGTTAGTTGTAGGATTATAAGTGTATGTGTGGATTGATGTTTTGTAGGTGTGTTTGTGTTGTATGTATGTGTTTCTGAATAGCAAATTGTTTCCTAAGGAAAAAATTTGCTGTTCTGAATGTTCGATATTATGTAGTTTAGATATTTTAGGTTTGATGAAATAGCGTTCGCTATTTTCATCTTTTGATAGCGTGATATAAATGCGATTTTCTATTGGATTTGGGTTTGGGCTCACTCTGGGCCATTCCAAAACTTTAATTTTCCTCTGGTGAAGTCATTCTTTTGTAGATTTGGAAGTATGTTTGGGGTCATTGTGGTGTTGAAAGGTGAAATTCCTCTTCATCTTCAACTTTCTAGCAGACACCTGAAGGTTTTGGGCTAAAAGTGACTGGTATTTGGAAATGTTCATAATTCCCTCCACCTTGACTAAAGCCCCAGTTCCAGCTGAAGAAAAGCAACCCCAAAGCAGGATACTGCCACCACCTTGCTTCACCGTGGGGATGGTGTTCTTTTGGTAATGCAAACTGTTGTTTTTACACCAAACTTACCTTTTGGAATTGTGGCCAAAAAGTTCAACCTTGATCTCATCAGACTATAACACATTTTCCCACATGCTTTTGAGAGACTTGATGTATTTTTTTGCAAATTTTAGCTGGGCCTGGGAGTTTTTCTGTGTAAGAAAAGGCTTCTGTCTTGCAACCCTACCCCATAGCCCATACATCTGGAAAATATGGGAGATTGTTGTCACATGTAGTACACAACCGGTACTTGCCAGAAATTCCTGCAGCTCCTTCAGTGATGCTGTAGGTCTCTTGGAAGCCTTCCTGACCAGTTTTTGTCTTGTCTTTTCATCAATTTTGGAGGTTCATCCAGTTATTTGCAACGTCACTGTTGTCCCATGCGTTCTCTACTTTTTGATGACTGTGAACCATGGCTTTTGCTGTAGCAGACAACTGAGTAAATGTCAGGAAAATTGTACTAAATTAGCTGAGTGTTGTAATTAAATCAAAATCTGCTTAAATGAAGTATTAGTTTAAGGGTGTGCACACTTATGCAACCCGCTTATTGTACGTTTTTTATTTTTTATGTTTTCCCCTAACAGATTTGTTTTTCAGATGAATTGTACAGGTTATAGGTCACATTAAAGGTGGGAAAAATTTTGAAATTATTTATTTTGGTCTAATTTTTTTATGTCATAAAAACCTGGCATTTTAACAGGGGTGTGTGAACTTTTTATATCCACTGTGTATATATATATATATATATATATATATATATATATATATAAAACCTTCAGAAATTAATACATTGAATGTTTCATTTCTAACAAAATGCACATGTATCTTAATCATTATTTAAAATAATTGCTGTACTGTAAATATAATCTAGTCTGTATGTATAATTCCACCTTTTTTAAATTCCAAATGCTTTTCCCCATCGGAACTGAAAAAAGTAACAGTTATGCTGATGAATATCAAAGTCTTTAGGCTCAGGGAGCATCTTTCACATATTTTCAAGCATTCTGGATATTTATTATAGGCTACAATTTAACTTGATAGTTTTTTCTTAGTTTTATTGTCTCAATTTCTTTATCATATATTATTTGTAACCCCTTATTAAACTCCTGAAATTTAAATTGTTAATATGTCTGATTTATACAAATACTATATAATCCCATTTATACTACTTTACCATGCTTACATGCCAGTTATTTGACTGAAAAGGATTCTGTCATTTTAGTTCACCAACCAGGTTAACACACAGTCAAATGCATAAACAGATATTCCATGTGTTCTTTTGTGATGTGTCATGATGTAACATCAGTCAGTAATAAACCAGCTATTCCAACAGGTCATGCTTGTATTATAGAGACCTGATTGGACGTAGTTTTCGACCCATTATTGAAGGTGGATGTCTCCTTTAATCCAAAATGTACCATCTCAGGGATGAGTCGCAGTGGAGTGGGGATTTGATCTTCAGTTTATCCATGGAAATTTGAATGATTATTAATGACACCAGAAATTTGAGTTTATTAACATGGAGAGCTTGGGCTGAACAAATTTGTCCATCATCCATTTGTTTATTGTCAGTGTATGTTTCTGCATGATTTTGTGAACCTTGTTGATACAGTTTTAGAGAACCAGAATGTTTGTGCTGTCAGGTTATGTTTAATGTTAGATTGAAGATTATATATTCAGATGATTGTGCTGATTTCCTCCAAATCTCATTAAGGCTCTGTAGATCAAGCCTACATATTTACCCACTGAACACATCAAAGGCCAACCTTAAAACTGTTCATTTATAGGTTCATAAGTTCATACTATGCTAGCTGACCTTATGAGCCATTGTAAGCCCAGCCCATTATCCCATTTAAGAATCAAAATCATGCACCTTGAGTCTGTAAGGTAAACATATTAACCATTATGCTATCTTCCAACTCAGTAGTGTATAGAATGCTTTAATGTATTGGTGGAGTGCATCAGCTAGTCTGACTATCTTGTAATCAGATTTATTTTGATTTGATGACAACATTTACCCAGTCCAGTCAAATGGCAGGTTCTGCCCCTTGGGTTCTCTGACTTTGAGATAATTTAGTAGGGCTTGATCTATAAGGCGTTTCTGATATGGCTGGGGAACTAGAAGTCATGGCTAACCTATATAGCCAGGAAGTTAGGGTTATTGAGAAAGTGTTAACCTCACTGCTACTGATGTTCTTTACCACTTGTGGCTTCTTTGATTCCTTTCAATTGGGGCTGTGGAAGGGGTATTGCACAACAACGAGCCTGCCCTTTTAAAGGTGTTGATTGATATACTCAGGCGCTGTTGGTCCAATGTGATCTTGCTGGTCTGAGTGCAGCATTTGATCCAGTCATGCACCATACAGAATGTCTGAGGGACTACTGTGAACTAGAATATTTATTCTGCATCTTTTCATTCTTTTCATTGCTGTACAGTGTGGTGTTCCTCAAACTTGCCCTGAGATTCAGAAAAATCCCCACCACTGATGGAAACAACTGCAGCCTAAAGGGGCTGTACATGATGAGGCAAATTGTGATTCGGAGACATGTTAATCATAATGTGGGAAGACCTCATTATCAGCTAATTCGCATATCCCTGAATAACTCTTAACTACCACAAGTGCAAATCATTGCTTTCCTGTGGTAGTTGACAGTGGTGGCTCATGCATCTCACTGGCACAGGCACACTTCCTATTCACGCTCTCTGTTTTTCTCTCTCTCTCACCCACACACGCACAGCTCTCACCTTTCTCTAAGTTGGCAGAAAGCCCCTTGTCTCTCTCTACTTTTTTGTCCCTGCCCTGGTAAATCATGACTCCATACAGTAAGTCAGTAATGGCAGACAACAAGGTTTCATTCATCTTCTTGTTTGTAAAGGGCATTGTGATGTGTTAGATCTGTTGCTTGTTACCTTTTCATGTGAGCCTACCTAGTAGTTTAAAAAATCTCCCTGGAGTCATCTGGTGTTTCTCCCAGCTTTGTCACAACCTCCCCCCAGCACACACACACTTACACACCCCCATCCATCTAAGCTGTCCCTGATTTTACAGACCTCTCCTGCTGTCTGTTACACTGCCCTGTACCTCATAACTCACCAACCATTGCAAGCAGTGAATCATGGCAGACATTGAGTTTCATACTTACTACATAAACATACACTGCTTTACTAGCTTCTCTGTTTGTACAGATGGTTACAGCTCCTACTAGTTAAGTTGCTTACTGTATAAAGGATGCAAGGTTCAAAATGTTTCCATACATTTACTTTAATTTTTTTTCAAATACTTTAAGTTAATACATAAGAGTATCCCTGCTGTCTGGTGCTGGTGCTGGGAGCTAAGAATGTGATACTCTCTTTCAAGGGTACAGGGTTTAAATCTTTAACTGCTTTCATTGCATGTTATAAAGAGTTAACCCTGGTGTCTAGTGCCTCCATCCAAATCTTTCATGCTGCAAAACATTTATTATTTTTTTTTAAGTTGGGTTTAAGGCATGATATAAAGAGTTGTCTCTTTTGTCAAGTATTTATTTGACCCATGTTGTTCATGTTGTAGAACGTTTTTCTGTTTTTAATTAAGTCATAATATAAAGAGTATCCAGGGTGTCTAGTGTTCCTGACCCCCCATTGTTGGAAGATTTGCTCTTTAGTCTAAGGGAGTATGCAGTTGTAACAGCATTCTCCCCCACGCATGCATTCATATATTTGTGTATACACACACACACACACACACACACACTGCCCCTCACCCAGTCGCCCTCATAGACATACTCACCTACCCTATCTGTTCCCCTACTGCTTCTTTCCCTCCAGACTGACACACACACTCACTGTTCACCACTCATTTCTCTACATAGACTGATGTGCAGGCCCACACATGCTAACACCTCCCAACATTACCTGTCTTCTACACTTCCCAACACTTGCATCTAATGAGATATGTGATCACAACCTTTTGGTCATGTGCATTAACACTGCCATCTGTGGTAACTTGTATTTTCTGAACTGCTTAGCTGCAGAAATGTCTTACAGCAGGCATTTTCAAAGGATAACACATGGCTAATTATCACAGGCTCCTCCCCCAGAATGCCTCTAACATTTAGCACAGCTACAGAGAGAGTCCACTGTGACGCTGCACTCTTCATGTTAAAGCAATGTGGTAGGGCTATAAATTGGAAATGGTTACTGTGATGTGTACCTCAGGGTAACCTTTTTGAATCTGGTCCTTAGTTTTGTCTGTGCAGTTATTTTCCATTTATCTGCTGATGTTTATGGTAAAGATTATAAGTCAGTATGAGCTGTCATTTCACCTCTATTTATGAGTCACCCTCCTCTACCTGCCTCATCTCCTTGATTTAGTAGACCCTGTTTAGAAGCTGAAGAGCTACCTTACTGATGTAGCAGACTGGATGGTGGTCAGTGGTCTTAGGATAAATTCATTTAAGGTACTGTGTGTAATAATGCCGATTTAGTCATGTCTGCATTCTCTCTCTTCTTTCCTTCAGGTTAAGCTGAGATGATGATGAACTTGGTGTGGGGGGATCAAGTGAGGAAGATGGAAGTGATTTTCAGTTGTGATCCTGAAAATATGTACCTAATGTAGTTTAAAACACTCATTTTTATATTAGCAGAAGCTTCTCTTGTTTGACCCCTCATTCCACATGCAGACTTTTATACAGGAGAGCATGAAGAAAAATACACGGTAAAAGCATCTAAATATGGAAATTTTCACAATGCAAAAAAAAAAACAAAAACAAAGGGGGAATGTATGAAAGAGGATTTGTAAGGTAGAAGTTAAACCAATAGGAAATGAAATTATGGATTATCTGAAGTGAAGGATTTTAATGTAGATAATCCAGCATGGGCAGTGTTGCAGCATGGCACAAAATATCCCAGATTATGGAGCAGCAAGTGGTGTTGGAGGCATCTGAAGAAAATTTAACACATGATGGTGCTCTGGAGCCTTCTGTTGGAAACAAGTACAAAAGTCCAGTTGAAGAAGCGCAATAAGGGAAGGAGCAAGAAACAGAGACAGCTCTGTCACAGGAAATGCTGTGCAGTGAAAGACCCAATGGATTCCCATATGAAGGAGCAGCAGATGAAGCAGGGTGCATTTGAAAAGGATGTGTCACAGGAAGATGTTCTGGGGATTTCTGTAGAATACTTAACAAGAAACAGAGAGCAAAGAAGATGCTGTCAATCAAGAAGAAAATTACTTAAGGGAAGAGCAGCTTGATTTAGTAGAGTTGGATAGACATATTAAGAGAGATGAAAGAAGCAGATTCCAGACAGTAAATAAGACCCAAAAATAATAGAACTAAAACAGATTAACACAATAATCAGGACTATTTTTAACATCATAATTGAATTAACACATAAGACAGAGGCAAACATACATTTATATAAAAGAAAATGAACCATGTTAACATGTTCACAGTTACAAACATTATCCATCACATAGTCCTTTACAATTATCACTCCAGCATTACATAAATTGCTCAATTCCTGCCTTTCCTTAAACCTCACCACCTCAACATGTGCTCTTCCCACAATTTCCATTTTTTCTATGTAATTTGTTCATATCCAATTCTTTTATCTGTGTTACAATATTCACTGCTTCAAATACATTTGGTTTGTACTTTAATTTCCATTTTCTAGACTACATCTGAGAACACTTCCAAGCAAAAATCCTAAATCATCTACTTTGTTGCATATTTGGAAATCATACATATGTCCTTCTGTTGTTTTTTTTTTTGAGAATTGCTTATCTGGTCTTTTCCAAGTCTTTTCTAACCTCCTCTGATTGATTCCTATAGTTATCGTGCAATAATGTATACGCACTACTAATTTTCTTTTAACAGCAGCTTCTATTCTAGTTTCAACTAAAAACTCTATCAGAGCAGGTTTTTCATTTAGGATTCCCCTATCACTTTCTCTTTTATGCTCTGATATCAATCCCTGATAGGGAAGGCAGTCTCTAGCCTGCAGTCCAAATGTCTCCTTAGCCTCATCTCATTCTATTACTTTTCTCTTTCCCTTTATTTGCAGCCAATACTTTGGTTCCTTTGCCAGTTTTCTCCAGTAAATTTGAGCCTCCTCTTGCCTATTCTCTGTACCCGTAATTGCAGTCATCCCTTTTGTCAGACTCTCCTTTTTCCATTCTCATGTTGGCTTAGCTCTTACAATATTTTTTTGCTACTTTATGAATATAATATTCTGTATGGCTGTTAGTCTTCGTAAGGATGTGCATTCAAAATCCCACTTTCTCCTCATTTCTTGAACCCACCTCTACTTCATCATCCCTTTCCCCTTTGAATTATGACTTTCTGCTTGTGTTATGTACATGGGCTTTAACTGTGTAGCTCTAAAATATCCCTTCAAATCAGGTAATCCTAAACTGCCTTTGTCTATTGGAAGGATCACTTATTCCACTTGACAGTTGCCCTACCTTCTCCCAGATAAAATCCTTCAACTCTAATAATTATTGTCCTCAACTTCTCTGATTGATTAAAATACCCTGACTTGTATATGAAACTAAAGGGACTAAAACATTTTCACACTTGTATCTTGCTATCCATATCCATAAACAAGAGTTTCCAATTTCTCAGTTTTGGTATTATCTTTTAAGCTTCTTCCCACATATCCTTAGCTGCCATAACAGAATTCTTTATAACCCATAGTCCTAAGTACTTCATTTTGGGTGGCTACTGTGGTGCAGCGGTTAGCGTTGCTGCCTCACAGTAAGAGGTTCTTCGGTTCAATTCTCGGCTGGGGTGCCTTCTGTGTGGAGTCTGCATGTCCTCCCTGTGGTCGCATGGGTTTCCTCCAGGTGCTCCGGTTTCCTCCCATATCCCAAAGACATGCAGTAGGTAGATTGGATACTCTAAATTGGCCCTAGGTGTGAGTGCGTGCATGCATGTGTGTGCCTTCTGTGGAAGGTTGGGTGCCAGGCTGGCAACTCGACACCATAGAACTCCACTGCCAATCATGAGCAGACAGGTGATCCGCTGTGGTGACCCCTAACCAGAAAAAAGCCAAAAGAAGTAGTCGTAAGTACTTCATTTTATTGTGTCCTCATAAATGTGGCTATTGCTGAACCATTTTGTGTGTGGGTACATAGCTTACAGCTTTAGCCTTTGTTTTGTCCTCATTAATTTTTTGTCCCAAGAAGACTTGAAATTGTCTCAGAATGTTTCACAACACTGAGATGTCCTTTTCTGGCATTATGAGGTACAGAATAATAATGTCTGCAAATAAATCCAACTTTTTGTGATTGCCATGCTAATTATATCTTGAATTTCTGAGTCTCTTAATGTTATGTTGTCCTATCTCACCTTCATTCTTACAATGATGGGTTCGGAGCCAATTCTCGGCTCTGACTCGGCTGAATACACAGCTGAAAGACTCAAACTTGGCTCGTGGCAAGTAGGTATCCCATAATGCAGTGGTGTAATTCCCCAGATCTCGTTTGCCACTTTACGAGGTTGGATGCACTCATCTTGGCCGTGGCCAAGTTGTGAAAAATTGTCTTCATTTTTCCTTTTAGAACCAGTAATCTTTTTCTATATTATAGTAGATAGTGTTTTAGATGCATTGTAGTTACATAGCTTTCGAAGTTAGTATAACCTAAATTGTTATAGCTTTATTCCCTTTGGTGCCGCTTTTGGCCATTGTTTCTTAGGCCTTACTGTATCCCTTGTAGTGGTTGTTGTGTCTTGTAGATAAATAGTAGCTTGTTTAAGTTCGAGATCTCTTCGCCCATTTTAGTTAGAGGGCTTGTAGTTAGTGTGTTGTTTTTTTCTGGAAATAGGGCCGTTTGAGTTAGAGGCCCTATTTTATTCCCTTGTCTGTCTCCCTAGTGTTTCCTATACTTAGCCATAGATCAGTTTAGTTTAGTAAGTTACATTTCTTGTTGTTATATTGTGGTCTTATCTTTATCATGTCCAAAGACCCAAAAGAGAGAGGGAACATAAGCCTTTGGGCTTCAAAAAATGCCAGAAGTGTTCACAAAAAATGTCTATCACAGACGGTCATATCATATGTGTGTATTGCCTTGGTGCGATTCATTTACAAGAGGATTGTACATTTTGTCATTCCTTCAGTGCCAGGGTTTTACAAGAAAGGAGAAACAAATTGATCCTTAAAGGGCTCTTAAAGCCAAAAGTTTGAGGAAGCTATCCACAGTTCTTCTTCCTCTTCTTCTCGGTCTTCTAAACAGGACAAACCTCAAAAGAGAAAATCACCTGCTACATCAGCTCAGTCGGAACCACCAGTCAAATTACCAAAAATTTCTAAGGCCACTACCTCCTCAGCTCCACAGTCCTTGGAGCCGTCTGAGGTGATTCTGATTGGCAAGCCTGGTTCTTCGGTTCCAAGGCCTTTGTAGCTGCAAGATACCAGGAGCTTATCTGACGACATGGAACGGGTGGTGTGCAGACTCTTGAAGTCGCCGGCGCTGACTAAATTATTTTCAGCTCTGACCCATTTGGTCCAGGAGCCTATTATACCAATCGTGCACACTGTTGTTTCTCCGAGCAAAGATGGACATTCAGAGCAGGAGTGCTTGGTACCACTTACTGTGGATCCATCGATTCTGAGACCCTCTTCCATGTTCATGGAGCCAACTTCTGCTCCGACACTTTCGGTGCCATCCGGAGAGTCTGGGAGCCAGGGTTCCCCAGTCAGCCCCTAGAGGGGTTCTCGGCCCCGATCATCTTTGGTGCTGAGCCTGCCCCTTGGAGCATCGGCCCGGGTTAGCTTGGCTCGTACATCAGCCGTGGGTCCAATCTCATTGGTTCCGGTGCCTTCCTCTGTCTCCTCGGAGCCAAGGGAGTCTTTGGAGCCAGTGGGGGTCCGCCTTTGAGCTGATGAGGAGTGTGCTGTCTACCCATACAGCTCCACATAAGGATACCAGCACTCGTCCCCCTAAGGCACCGGCTACTGTCTCGGCACCATCCATTCCACCGGACAGCAGAGATCCAGAGTCTCAGGATCCCCCATTGGGTGAACCCCTCTCCTCCAAGGCCTTCCCAGAATATCCTTCTGAGGAGCCACCTTGGAAGATAACTTGCAAGAGGAAGCACGTAGACTCTCCAGATAAGCCCGTCATATCAGACACTGACCTCGAGGAGTCGGAAGGGTCCCCATGGTCGTCCTTTGATGATATCTCATTTGCAGATATTCTAGAGATCCTGAAGCAAAGAGGCAGCTGGCAGGCCACCACCCCTTCTGATGAGGAGTCAGTGTACCTGAAGGCTTTTGGATCTCAACCTTCAGGCTCCTGTTTGTCTCTGCCTTTCAATGAGCTAATGGACCTGGTTAGTCGAAAGGCATGGGAGTCACCTGATATAATGGAACCAGTCCCTCGGAGGCCAAACAAATTCTTATCAGCTCTTTCGGGAAAGGATTTCCTCACTAAGGGGGTACCTGTAGATGCTATGGTGGTGGCAGCAGCCACAAAAAAGGAACTTTCAGAGACATCCTCATCTGTTTATCCCCCGAATAAAGACTCTCGAACGATGGACAGATATGAGAAGCGTGTCTTTTCTTCAGAGATGTTTACACTCCAGTCGCTGAACTACCTAACTCACTTTACAAGGCTGCAAAGAGATCTGAAAGAGCTAGGAGATACTCTACAAGGTACATTAGCTGCTGGGGTGAATGAGAAGGTCTCCTCCCAGCTATCCACCTTAAATTCTATCAACTCCTCCATGAGGCTGATATCCTACGCAGCTGATGGAGCGAGCAAGGCAGCGGGTTCCGGAGTTTTCCTTAGGAGACCCTCCCCTTTTGATGGTTCCTCACTCTTTGGACCCAAAGTAAAAGACACTCTCACCCAATGCGAGCAGGAAGGAAAAACTCTCTGTGCCGTTGGAGTACATTTTTCCGTACCTTCAAGACCTTGTACTAAAGGTCAGAAGAGTGGGAAAATATGGTTCAAAAGATCCCAGAGAGTTTTCCAGGATGCATGGGGTGATCCCTTCCCCAGAGGCAGAGGGAGAGGTAACAACGATAGATGCCACCCTAGAGGCAGAGGGGGCTCGCAGAAGTAGGGTGAACATGATTCCTTTCATGGACACCCTTATCAGTGCTCTTGAAAGGAGGCCCGACTGCTCTACTCTGGAGGCAGTCGGGGGAACGTTTATCTATGTATCCAGAAGCCTGGCAAACTATCACAAGAGACAAGTGGGTACTAAGAATAGTATCCAGAGGATATTCCGTTCCCTTCTCCAATCTTGTTCCACAGACCAGAATAATCCCTGATGTTCCACCCAATCTAAGGGAGCAAGCAACTATAGTGATTTAAATGTTGCTGCACAAAAGAAGTCCCCGCAGTCCAAATAGGATTCGGAACTTACTCGAGATTCTTTTTGGTGCCAAAAAGAACAGGGGACTGGAGACCCATATTAGACCTAAGCAAATTAAATGAATCTGTCAAGAAGTCAAAGTTCCGAATGGTGACACTGCAGTCTATACTTCCCTTTTCAGGGAAAGACGATTGGATGTGCTCGATAGACCTTCAGGATGCTTACTACCACATAAAAATGGACAGGACATCAAGAAGGCACTTAAGCTTCCGGCTGGGAGCCAGTCATTATGAGTTCTGAGCTCTGCCCTTTGGTCTCACTACAGCCCCTAGAGTGTTCACCAAATGCATGGAAGTAGTCACGGCTCACCTGAAGGGTCTAGGTCTCTAAGCGTTTCCCTATCTAGACTGGCTCTTATCTGCCACCACCAAGCATCTACTCCAGCAAGCCAGGGATCTGACTTTGGACGTTTGCGCTCAGTTGGGTATTACAGTCAACTTTCAAATATTTGCCTTGTTGCCCTGTCAACATATTACTTTTATAGGCACAGATCTAGAAGCCAGTTCTATGGTCGCACATCTTCCAACAGACAGAATTGCAGCACTCAGACAGCAGATACTTTATTTTCATCCCAAAACCAAGGTGAAAGCAAAGATAGTTTTACGATTATTAGGGACAATGGCTTCCAAAATAACACTGGTTCTTCTTGCCAGAATGCACATGAGGATTCTTCAGTGGCTGTTGTTCTCCCAATGGTCACTTCAAGAGCTTCCTATGTCTCACCTGATCAGGATAACGGAATCATGCAAAAACAACTTAAGATGGTGGATTCACTCCAGCCATGTGACCATAGGGAGACCCTTTGTTCCACAACAACCCATAACTACGGTGACCACGGACACTTCCCAGATAGGGTGTGGGGGACATTATCTGGGGAAAACAGTCCAAAGTACATGGCAAGAAGACGAGGCTCACTTGCATATAAATGTCCTAGAGATGAGAGCAGTGCTTCTTGCATAGCAAGCACTTCACAACTCTCTCCCTCTAGGGACAATTGCGATATAGTCAAGACAGTATGTCTGTGGTATGGTACATAAGCAAGGGGGAGCCAAATCTTACCCTCTTTGTCGTGAGGCCCTAAGAGTTTGGCAATGGGCAATTTTTTCCCAGCGCTTTCTAATAGCAATGCCCACTGTGATTGCAGACAAGCTGAGCAGGGCAATTTTAATGCCTCACGAGTAGTCTCTCAATCAGAATGTAGCGGAAAGGAATTTCCAAACATGGGGTCTGCCTTGCTGCAATCTTTTTGCCACTCCCATGAATGCCAAGTGCAGCAACTACTTTACCCTAACCCCCCCCTCTGGGGGAGCCACCGAGAGATGCACTTGCACACGATTGGCCCTCTAAACTTCTTGCTTCCTTTCCTCCGTTTCCTTTCATACCCAGAGTCATTCAGAAAGCACAGTCCTTGGGAAGCAGGATAATTCTCATTGCTCCTTACTGGGCCTTAAGTTTGGTTCCCCTTCCTTTGGCCTCATCTTCAGGAGAAGCCTTGTACTCTGGACCCAGTTCCAGACCTACTGACACATATGTCAGGTGCGCTTCATCCTTCTCTCCACACCCTAGAATTGACAGCTTGGATGCTCCACTTCCCAGTCTAGTAAGGCTTCAGAATTTCACTCCTACAGTGAAACATATCTTAATGTCCTCATAAAGCTTCCACCAGAAAACTGTATTCTAGCAAATGGAAAAGGTTTTTCCTCTGGGCTCTAAACAGAATCATTGATCCCCTTTCTGCGCCCATCCACTCTAGTTTGGAATTTTTGGCAGAGCTCTTCCAACAAGGTTCAGCTGCAGCAACCATCAGAGTACAACTCGCTGCAATCTCAAATTTCCACATTGGTGATTCTACCTCGTACTTAATGTCACACAGGTTTTCTAGAGCCTTCTTGAAAGGTGCCTCCTTATTAAGACCTCCCTTTAAGGAACCCCTTTCTCCTTGGGATTTAAATTTTGTTCTATCTCACCTGACGTTACCACCTTTTGAACCCTCATCATCTTCAGACCTCAAGTTCCTTTCTTGGAAGACCGTTTTTCTGGTGGCTATAACATCTGCCGGAAGAGTATCAGAATTGCAAGCTCTATCTATTAAACCGCCATATCTGATATTTACTAAGGATAGGGTATCCTTGCTAACTAAGCCATCCTTTTTACCTAAAATCTCTTCTTCAACTAACACAAGTCAATCTATTGAACTTCCAGTGTTTTTTCCTAATCACAGCAACAAGGCAGAATGCAAATTACATCAACTAGACGTGCACAGACAACTCTGATTCTATTTGCATAGGACAAAAGATTTTAGAAAATCTGGCCAGTTATTCATATCCTTCTCTGACGCAAAGAAGGGTAGCTCTGTTTCAAAAACTACTCTTTCTAACTGCATTACATTAATTTATACCTGGAATAACAGAGATTTACCATTTAAGGTGAAGGCTCATTCTACTAGAGCAATGGCTACGTCTTCTGTCTTTCAAGCCAGAATTCCTATGGATAATATTTGTGTAGCAGCTACCTGGACCACTCCTCATACATTTATCACGCATTACTAAGTGGATTTGGCCTCCAGGGACAGGGCCTCCTTTGGTTCCATGGTGCTTAAAGGTGTACTCTCGCGAGCCACCCAGGGAAAAGGTGCTAAGGACACTGTCCCATCATTGTAAGAATGAAGGCGAGATAGGACAACATAATATAAAGAAATGATGTACTCACCATAACGTTCCATGTTTGTTATCCATCTCGCTGTTTATTCTTCAATTTCTTTAATTTTATTTGTAACAACTTTCTAGAGTAGACCGATGTATTTTCAGTGGTTTTTCTCAAATGTTTATCTAATAAATTCGGCCCATACTGTTTGTATTGTAATTGAATTAGAATTGTAACATCATGATAAGATCAGCTGACAAAGAGGGCCAGATTGTAGTGATGGACTGATCAGCTTACAACAATGCTATGTATGATATGTTGGAAGATCAAAGTTTTTATCAGGTTATTACACCTACACAAGTGAAGAAAATGATAAAGTACATCATGACTTGAATGAACTTGTATTGATTGATGAGAATTTATGCAAGTATATTTTAATGCCAAATCCCACAATTCCCATAATATAGGGGTCACCCAAAGTACATAAAAATATGCAAAATCCTCCCATGAGGCCAATTGTAGCTGGACGAATCTGGTGCACTGAACCAGTATCTATATACTTAGAGAAGCATCTTTGTCCATTGATCAGTGAGACTGAACATATATTGAAAGACACAGAATATTTTGTTAGGGACATATATGATTTCTCAAAGAAAGGAACGGTACCTGGAAATTGCATTTTGGCTACATTAGATGTAGTGTCACTGTTCACAGTAATACCGAATGAGGTAGGAATTAGTAGTGTAAGCAGGATGATGGAGAAAAATCCAAAGTGTACAGTGCTGAAGTTACAACAAATGCAAGCACTTCTAAAGTTAGTACTGGAGAACAATATATTTATGTTCAGGAATAGAACATACTGGCAATGCAATGGGGTTGCGATGGGAACATTGTGCACCAACAGTTATGCCAATGCTGTATTGGCCGAATGGGAGTTAGAGAACATACTTAAAGGTCCATTTCAGAATAATATACTGTTTTTTCGGAGGTTCGTGGATGACCTCTTTATTTTATGGGATGGAACAGTCGATGTATTATTGGCATTTGTTGAGTTCATAAACCAGACCACACAGTTTCTTAAATTTACTTTAAACTGTTGCTTCAGATAATGGAATTTTTTTTAGATGTTACCATTTTTAAAGGACAGAATGATGAACTTAGTGTTAAGTTATATAGGAAGGACTGTCATGTTGATAGTTTATTGAGTAGTGAAAGTAGGCACCCTAAATTTATATTTAGGGAACGTAATACAAAACCAGTTTTACAGAGCATCTAGATTGAATGCCAGTGATAATGATTTCATGCAACAGGCAGATGACAGTAGCTGAACTGTTGGAAAGGGGTTATGATTTGCAAATTATAGAGCAAAACAGAATGCAAATAAAGAGGCTGAGACAAACGAGAGCTAAGCCCTATTTTTCAGATGCACATGTGAATGTTAGTACAGTTGAAATAAATGTACAGGCATCTGATAAACTTAATGTATGCCTCAGTTATTCTAGGAATATAACACAATATATGGAAATTATCGATAAGCACTAGAGTGTATTGACTACTGACACACAGATGAGGAAATATATAAATTTGAAACCACAATTCTCGTTTAAGAATAAGAAAAACTTGAGAAGACTGTGTAACCCAAGGGACTCTAACATCCACAAATGACATAGGGACTAAACCCTGTGGGAAATGTCAGATGTGCATGTATATGGCAAAAGACATGCTAAGGTTTAGACATCCAGACACAGGGGAATTATTTGACATCAGATTTGCTGCAACATGTCATAGTTTGCATGTAGTGTACCTTGCTGTGTGCCAAGTATGCAATAAATTCTATGTTGGCAAAATGGACAGACAGCTCAATGATAGGGTAAGAGAACATTTGTGCCACATTAGGAAAAAGAGTACATTCAGTGCACTAGCAAAACATGTTAACCAAAGTACAGAACATCATTCATTTAAATTTGTAGTTCTGGGGAAATGCTTAGAGAACCCAAGAGGAGGTGATATTAGAAACGGGACTGAAGAACTGGAGGCAGAATGGATAGTGAGACTGAGAGCTGATAAAGGACATGGCCTTAATGACCATGTACCTCTAAGACCTATACTAAAAAAAAAAGACCATTACATAGATAAAAAGGGGGATGCATGTTGTGTTGTTAAAATACATTTTAAAGTAGTTTTACCTTTAAGAGCTGAATGATTAATCATGCGACAGAATTAAATGGTATAAGAATGGTGTTATTTAGACTCCATCCATACACCTGAAGAAGCATTATTGTGAAAGCGCTTGTGTCTTTTCTTTTATTAAAAAGTTGGAAAATCCAGAGCCTTGCCTTTACCTGTTTTTCCTAACTTTATAATCATGGTTTAAAATTTAAATGGGCCTATAGGAAACTAGGTATGATGGATTTTTACCATCTTTAGGTATTACAATCACCACAGTTTTCTTCCAGGTTGTTGGTCCTTTCCCTCCTTTTAAAATACTGTTAATCAAAGCTTTCCAGATCTTTATCTCTTTATTCCTTCCTAGCTTCCAAACGTCCACAGGAATAACATCTATTACTGAAGGCTTTCTTGCAGGTCTTACTTGCCACCATTTTTATTTCATCTCCTATCCTGTTAATTGTTGAGCCTCACCCACTTCTAACCTTGGCTTACTTAAGTCTTCTATAAATATTTCCATTTGTGCATTTTCTTGGTTTCCACATTCCTCTGCTTTATACAGATTTTTATAAAATTTTAGAAATATTTGTAATACCTCTATAGGATGTCTGGTTATTTTTCTTGGTATAGGCTCCCTAAGTTTCACATCAGTCCTTTCTTCCTTCTATTGCCCAATTCATTGAGATAAAATTTTAAAAAAAAGTTGCTTTACAACATTCTTTTCCAAATACTCCCTTATTTTCTCTTTAGCACTATCCTTGTTCAGTGAGATTCCCCTTATTCTGCAGTACCTTAACATTTGTCAACCCCTCTACTTCTTAACCATATATTTTTCTTTTATTTCTACCCTATTTTAAAACTCCACTTTCATTTTTATCCCACTCACTAGCTATAACATCTGGCTTCCTTAATAACTCTCCATTAATTTCCACTACCCATTCCTTAAATTCTTCTCTTTTAACAGGTACGAGGAGAAGTGATAGTGTCTCATTTTTACTTCATTATCCTGCATTTTTATCTTGGTTATCACTGTTTTGTGATCTGAAATGGTTATAGGATGTGTGTCTAAGCTTTCAAGTAAATGATCAAGTTCCTGTGAACTATTATTTCTGTCTAGTGTAGCCCAGTTATTGTACCTTGAGGAATAATATCTAAATTCTGAGAGTTCCAACTATTGAATTCAAGTCTTTTGTAACAAATATTTCCATTGATTTGTCAGAAATCTACCCTCTCTTGTTGTATTTTATCTTCTTGGTCCCCCAGATACATCCTTTGTGTTGCAAATCAAGTTCCAGTCACACCAATAAGTAATATTCCCTGCAAAAAGCTTACTATTTCTTACAAAATTTTCTTAAGCTCAATAACAGCAGTTCTAGCTAAAATATAAATAGCTGCTAGCATAATCCTCCTCCCTTGCCAGCAGGTCGTTACTACCATCCATCAGCCATTACTATATTTCCTCCTCTTCTATCACTATTGGAGCTTATCTTGCAATTACTCCTCTTTTCCTTTGTCCCTGATATTCTGCTCAATATCCATTTTGAAATCCTTTATCAAATTCACATGCTCACTTCTTTCCAAATGTGTCTCCTGTAGAATTGCTATTTGCTGTCCTCATTTCTTAATATAATTCAATAATCTTACTGTTTTTTCTACAGCTATGAGGCCATTCACATTCCAGAATAATACATTTAGTATAGCCATGATAAGAAGTTTCCCACTTATTATATATGACAGCTGTTAAAAGTCTGTTTCAGCTTTTGTGTTACATACACCAACTAATGTTTGGCAGGGTGTTCCTTACACACACACACACACAAAAACTTGTTAGTTTAAGCCAAGGGCATTAATCCAGACATTCACATATGCAAAAGAAGTATAAAATATTTAAACTCTGCATATATTATAATCCATGCAGTTTTACATGCCATCCCCCACCCCAGCAGTGCAAGATTACAGCCTGTTGACATAAACAGGCTTTTGTCCAGAATTTCTTCTCTTTTTACATTGCAATACCTACATTTCTTAAAACTAAAAAGTACTTGTTTACTTTAGTATCTTTAGAATGTACCATCATTAAAAATTCTTCTCTATATAACATGTGATTTATATCATGAAATGTTTATTACAAATATTAAGAACAAAAATCAGTTTACTTAGAAATGCATGTTCTTGTTTTCTTCTTTCTCCTTTTAGTGTCCTTCCAAACATTAATGACATGAAGGAGGGTATCAGTCCCCCAACAAGTTTAACAAAGTCCACTAAAATCAAATATTTCTCAGCCACTTTTTCTTGTAAAGCCATATTTTACAAATGTGATTAATACTTTATAGTATCACATTTATTAAGTAATTTCAGTATTGTTGGTCTTCCTGTTCATCTCTGTCTCCCAGCCCCAGACTTCAGTTTATGTCCAAGATGCTCCTGATTCTTCTAGTCAACTCCTGTGATTTTTTTCTGTGTCTTGAACAGGTTTCACTTGTAAAGTCTCTCTATGAGCTTTACTATCAGAAGAATGAGAAGTAGATTCCCCTTTTGTTTGATTACTCTATTTTTGTTGGACAAAGTTTTGTATTTTCTCCTTAGCTTGTTCTGCTTCAAAAATGGCTTTGATCCCTCAGGAAAAATATTCTGAACACTGCTGGATACAGCAGCTTGAAACTGACATCTGCCTCTTGACCATTCCCTGATTGCTGGGATAAATTTGTTTCTCTTCTGCCTGGTGTACAATGAATAATCATTTTCCACAAGCACTCTACTGTCTCCCGGTTTTAATACTTTGCCCTTTTGCTGCAGTTTTGTCAAGATCAACTTTCTCTGCTGGTATAACTGCAGCTTTGCTAATACTGCTAAGGCTGCTTTCTTATGGCCAGATTTAGAGCTTGCACATAATGTGTCCTTTCAGTTAACAAATCCTGCTGTGGAATACCAGTCCAGTTACTTATTTGTGCTTTCATAAAATTAATACAGTTTGCTCCTTCAAGTTTCTCAGGTGCAGCAGAAAATCTCAGGTTTTCTCTGTGTGCTCTGTCTTCTAACTCTACCATTTTTGCAACAGCTTTTCTTGAGTAGTCCCATATTCAGCAAGCCTTTTCTTCTTTTTGTCCTCTGATTTTTGCAGTTTTATCAGTTCATCTGAATAGTGGTTTAAAGCCTCTTCCATTTTTTCCCAACCTTTTATTTGAGTTGATGTGCTCCTTAAATGTTCCATTTATATTAATCAGCACTGAGCACATTTGACTTATTTTTTCCCTCTAAACTACTCAAAGCTATATCTTGTACCAAAGCTGGAGCTTGAACTGCTTTTTGTTGAACAGCTGCATGATTCTTCCCAGTCAGTGTTTTCTCTTCACCTTTTCTAGTTAATTTTCATTTAGGTTGTCTTAAGTTTCTTCTTTGCTGGCATTTGGGCAGTGTACTTACTAGCCAGTAACTGAATTTTACTAAAGCAGACAGAATTACCGGCCCTTGCCTTTCATTTTCTTTCTTCACTGTGAGAGAACTAAAATCAAGCTGTTGATCAGTGTGCAGCCATTTTGGAAAGTCCTAGTAATCAGGACTATTAAGAGAAATTCACATGATATAATAGACACAAATA
Source organism: Protopterus annectens (assembly GCF_019279795.1). Taxonomy (NCBI): domain Eukaryota; kingdom Metazoa; phylum Chordata; order Ceratodontiformes; family Protopteridae; genus Protopterus; species Protopterus annectens. The sequence goes on along the minus strand of NC_056725.1, from coordinate 507,473,547 downwards.
TGATACATTACTTTGCAGCTAAACTAATAATGGATACTGTTACCACAAAAACAAAGTAATGGAAAGAAAGGAAAATGCCTCCATGAAAACATTGAAAAGAGAAAACTATGAAGCAATTAAGGCAAAATGTAGAAAAGGAAACGGATAAACAAAAATGCTAAGAAAAATGTAAAAGCAATGCACAATATCAAAACAGACCAGTATCAATCATATACTGTTCCCAATAATGAACTAAAAAGTGTCAGAACAAAACAAAAAAAACTTAGAAGATCTGCAGATAAAGAGAAAGGAAAAGTATAAAATAAGCAATTCATTGATGATTCAAAATGTTTTATAGAGACCTGGAAAACAAAGCAAATGAAAAAGAAATATCACCACACACACAAAACAATAGATACATTTTGGAGAAATCTTTATGAAAACCCTGTTGAACAAAAAAATGCTAAATAAAACCACTCCGGTGGTGTACATGGATAAAGCCCTGACTATGGCTCAGGCATCTGATAGATCAGCAAAGGAAGGGATGGACATGCCCATCCTGGGGGAAGGGTGGTACATGGGCATCTGCTTATGATGATCCTTGGATGTCAGAAATGTTGCTAGAAGAATATGTGGCCAAAGAGTGGAGAGAGGGCCTGGCTGAACTGCTGCAGAGGTGAGGTGATAGGCAACAACTTGCTCACAGTGTACACCCATCCAAACCGTACCATGTTACCATGAAAGAAATGTGTAGGAATATTTTGATGTGCCAAGCCATCTAATGCCTATGAATCTGTGACTGGCCTCAGCAGTACTGGGTAAAATTCAGGGGGGCATGGAGTTGCCTGGTCGACCCAGTGCAGACAGGGGCTGGGCCAGCCATAATGAAGGACAGAGGGAGAAAAAAAAAAGATGCTGAATGGATAGAAGAATTAAAAGAAACAATGAGTTCTAATATAGATGATATGAAATGGTGTGATGTAACTGCAAGAAAAATTGAGTTAAAATTAAGAAAAGCTCCTAACTGGAAAACTCCAGGCCCTGATGCAGTATCTAACTTCTAGCTAAGGATGCTAACATCTTTTCACAAAGGTTTAGCTCTGAGTAAGACTTGCCTATATGTGCACCCTAAACAGACACCAACCTGGTTAACAGGAAAAATGATATTCCTCTGCAAGAGTGAACATGCAAGCCATCCTAAAAACTATAGACCAATAAATTGCCATCTAACAATATACAAATTATATGCTGGAATTGATGTATATAGAGTTTATAGTTATTTAGAAAAAAATCAACTATGGCCATGGAGCAAAAGGATAACAAAATAACTTTATATGGAACAAAGGGTCATTTGTTGCTAAATAAAGACATAATATAGAATTGTAAAAAGGGGATTAATCTAATTATGGCATGGATAGATTCCAAAAAAGGCATTCAACAGCATCCCACATTCATGGATAAAGGAATGCTTACAGATGTAAAATAAACAATCACCAAAAAAGTTCCACCAGAAGCAAAAATCTTAAATCCAACTTTTGACTTTAATTTAGCACTTTCTTCCTTAACGGGACTTCCTCAGAATAAAAAGAACAATTTAAATACACACTCCTATCGAAAACATAATAAATCAATTATTTAATTAATACATAAAAGCTGAATTTAAAGACAGAGAATACCTGGTATAAAAACATTTGATATTGCTTGATGAGCATGTAATTTAAATTGCCATAAAGTCTCTTTTCTTTCCAACATTTTATTATTACATCCCCCTCTCAAATTTCAAAGGAACACACACTAAAACTGAAAAATATATATATTTTTTAAGCTGGTACAGACCAAAGCATTGTTCATGTCATGTGACTTAATCACATACAAGTGTTCCTTTTAAAAAATTTTCGAGTTTGTCATGCCAAAATAAAATGCATTGTAGGATGAGCAAACCACAATATAGACCAAACCTGCGGTGTTACAATTAAAATGACCATTAATCCTAAAAGCTTTACTTAAATGTGCAAAATAAATTTTGGGCCTCACTAAAATATAACTGCAAAAGCCACATTTGAACATACCATTATTTTTATCAGCATATAAACTATATCTAAAAGTACTTTAATTTTCCACATACTGTTAAATAGATTTCAATATTTTATAAACAAACCTAGAGCTAGAACCAACACTAATGTAAACATCACGGTTCCCTGAAAAAAAAAACACAATTTCCAATTGTCGCAAATGACTTTTACTAGAACAATCGTCAATAGTCATCCGCAAAACAAAAGTGTTTTGGTAACTGTTGTTCTGGTCAACAAGTTTGTTGGTAAAACCAGTGGTTAAAATTGGAGTAAAATATTTGCTTCTTTTAGAAATATGTTGTAATTCGCCTGAACAGTAACCTGTCTCAGAAGATAATTCAACCAACTTTGAAATCCCTTCTAGAAAAAGATAATTGTTAGTAGTAAGGCTAGACAAATCTAATCATCTGGCGCATAGTGATGTTCCTCTTCGTAAACTTAGGATGTGCACTAATATATAACAAATAATTATTCATGTAACAAGGTTTCCTATAAACCCGACTAGAAAACTTTTGGTGATCAAAATCCTAACTAACCAGCAAATCCAAATAGGAAAACTAAAAAGAAATCAGTACTCTGGCTTATCTCATTAACAAACCTGTTGATGTATTTAGAAGAACCATCAGTAAGAAAAAAAGTCATTAATAAACATTTTATTTAAAAAAAAAAGACAAAAAAATTAGTTAAAATTTGGCATTCCCACCATCTCATGACCAAACTAGCAAAAGCAGGATCTATAGTAGTACCCATCGCAACACCTTTTCGCTGTTGATAGTACTCTCCATTAAAATAAAAAATGTATATTTTGTAGCATAACTTCCATGAGCAGACAGCAGGTGTTAATGAAACAACTAGATAAAGCTGTGTACTTTGGTAGAAATAATCTTACAAATTCAACTTCTTGGTTGATAGGAATGCTGGTATACAGGGATTTAACATCTAAGATGAGAAAAATGGGGTACACATCCAAATATCAAATTTCCTTAAGGTGTTAAGGGAATCCCAAGAATTGTTAACATAGCTGCTTAATTTCTGAACAATAGGATTTAAAACATGGTCCAGAAAAAGGGAAATACCTTCAGTCCTGAGGCTGCTACAACAGGTTTGAAGGGGACAGGAAACACAGTGCTGTGTAATTTGGGAATCCCAAATAAAATACCCAATCTGGGAGATTCAACATAAATAAACTGAAAATATTTATATGTGATATTCTTTTTACCTAATAACTCACATCAACAACCCCCAGTATAGATTTTCTAATTTATCTAAAGATTAAAAAAGGTCTTTAGGTGAATTTGAAAAAAAAGGAATGCTTTAAGATTCATAAAAGCAGACAAGGGTTCTGGGCTTATGTATCATGAATATTACATAACTGGGATATCTAAAATGTAAATGTTTCTGAATAAAAAAAGTCACTTTATACAATATTTATGCCAGATATAGCTGAATTCTTAGTGTTTTATTGGAGTCATTAGCTAATTTATCCATATAGCATGACTTCATTATAGTTTAGCTCTATGAAACCAGCTTGTGTTTTTTAAAAGTTTCATTTCCTTTCCTTGGAATATAAGGAAGGAAACCCCCCCACCTTTCTTTTAAGCTTTATCTCACACATGCTTTAGCAAATTAATTTGGTTACACCTGCATGGCATAACACAAACACAGGACAATCTGTAATTTTTCCAGTCAGGTGTCAGGGACACTGCCAAGATTTTTCAACTGCTTCATTTTTTTTTGTTAAGTCAAGTCATTTGACTGTATTGTATATCGTTATGAAACTTTTAGCCTAAATAGTCAAGTTTCACTAGTTTGGGAAGAGTTATCTGCACTGCAAGAAATATTAACAGCTTCTTCTTTCTGTGCTTCTTTTATTTTACAGCACTTTGCTTACACAGAAATTGTATCACTTCAGTGACTGTTAAAGTTACAAAATGTACTATATATATATATATATATATATATATATATATATATATATATATATATGGGTCTACCTGAGATGGTCGACAAGCCATTTGATCGACAATTCATTTGGTCGACAAGCAGTTTTATGTGGGGGGCTTCACCCCCACACCCCCCAATGTGGGGGGGCTGTGCCCCCCACGCCCCCCTAACTATATATATCAACTCCAGGGTTGCACAACATTGGGGAGGGGGGCAAATCTGCCTGTCGACCAAATGAATTGTCGACCAAATAAAAGTCGATCAAATGGCTTGTCGACCATGTCAGGTAGACCCATATATATATATATATATATATATATATATATATATATATATATATATATATATATATAGTTTTACCCAAGTGGTTCATTCTTTCACTTTGCAAGCCAATGGAATTATGTATTTTTGTCTCATAGTAGTTTTACTGCTGATGGAAACATATGCAGTGGATACATTATACAATGTGATCTGCAGATATGCTGTTCACTTCTGTATCTGCTAAGATGAAGTACTTTTAACATGCATTTCCTTTCAGTCTATTGATGTAGTTAGTTGGTCCCACTCCAAGTTTGTTGCATTAGAAAGGGACAAAACAAAGACAGATGATGTCTTTACATGGGCAGTACAGGAAGTATTATTATTGATTGAGGAAGAGTAATTAGAATATGAAGAAAAAAACAATAAGATAAGTTGACAGAATGACAACCAAGTTTGAATGCAGAATTGCAAAACAATGCTGCATTGTAATGTTGAGAAAGAACATGACAGTAGTTATAAAAGTGAAATATTGTTGCAACAGAACACATTTAATTCTACAATATTAAAGAGAAGAAAAGTAGATCTTCCACTGCAGGTGCAGGGGAATAGCAGAATTATTTTCATGTGCCTTTGTTTCCAGTAGCTGTTGTCACTCTCACATGGTCTGGCAAGGTTCATTCACAACAAGGTCAGTTCTGAAACCTCATGAAGAATGTGGGAAAGGGTCTGTCTAGTAGCTGAAGAGCTATGTTTTTTTAACCCTTATAAAAGCTATACTATTAGCCAACTTCTTTAGCTGGAGCTGTATAACTGCTGTGAATATCATAAAACAGATTCAGAGATACATAAATGAGTCAGTCAAGGAAAAATAGAAGTAGTCGTGTTACAAAAGATTTGTAAGATGAATGGAGCTCACACTAATGGCTATTGTAATTCAGTGGGATGAGAAAACAGTCACTTTCTTATGTTTCATATTAACAGAGCTTGAAATGATTTCTGGGAATGGCAAATAAAAGTTGGAAACAAGATCACAGTAACATGGCATGTTCCACAGTGGCCATTCTGTGGAAAAACATTACAATTTTATAAGAATCACTTATAACAATTTGTAATATATTGAAATAGCCCAGAAAACAAAAATACAATAAAAAATGTTTGAGTTATGAGGTGGAGTGTGTCTTTAACAGCAAATATTGTATTATCTATATGAATGGACTACACATCATTAATAAGTACAACTATCATGTTTTTAAATATAAAATATATTTAGTCATTTCATGATAAACAACTTTACTTTATTAGTATTCAGTTGTATACACACAGTAAGGCACACTAAGGATGTACGGATACCTATAGAATGCACTTTATATCCTTTATAGGCCTGGAAGGTGCATTGAATGTAGGCATATTTGCTACTTGCTCCCAAATGCTTGCTAAAATATGTCCATTACATACCCTGCATCATTATATTGGTTACTTAAGAAACATCTGAAAATATATATGAATAAGAAGAAACAGAAAGAGAAAATAAAAGAGTGATGCAGGCAAAGTAAAGTGGGAATCACATTCTAGTATCTTTAAGGAATATCGTCAGGAAGATGGAAGACTTATGGTACACTAACAAAGGGGTATGCAAAGAGCAATCCTCAAAAAATGAAGGAATGTCCATGGACATTGAGGAAGGGAAAAATGATAAATTCTAAGGAGTAAATAAGTTAATAGATTCGTATGTTCAGTGAAAAAGATTAACGTCTGTTGGTCATTGAGGAGCTTGATGTTCTAGATCCCACATTGGAACTTGCAGGTGCCCATGTAGTCATCCAGTTTCTTGAGGGAATTGCTTGATGGACTGAGTTTAACTGAGAGGTGGAATTCATACCATTGGTATGGTAATCTTTAAGATGTGAAGTCATATATCACAGTGAAACCAATATTAATGTTTACTGAGGCTGAATACTTTTCTTGTCCTAATGAGACATTAGGGGTATTTTAAGCAATGAACCTGTATATAATATATATATATATCAAGGGGGATCTTTACTGCTCCATAGGTCAGACACAGGTCTCCTTTAAGAAGGTGTAAGATACAGAGGAGAGAGAGCTGCTGTAGTATTTGGTTATAAGGCAAGCTTTGAAGTGAAGTCTTTTGGTTCTCTTTGAGAAGAATCTTTATAACTTCTCCAGTTGCACTAGATGGCATGTAAGTAAGTTGCAGAACAGGGTACAGTATTCTACAACTGATCTGATAAGAGGCTGTATACAGGAGGACAGTTACCTCCTTGGCATGGCTCATTATTCTAAAGAGGATCAGGTAAGCAACTCCATATGCTTTGTGAATGTTTACTGCTATATGGGTATCAAATAAAAGATAATCTAGAGGGGATGCCCAGGTGTCTGACTTATTGTCAAAGTTTAGTTGCTGCTCATTGATAGTGAATACATTTTTTTTTGCCAAATGTCAGAATGCTACTATCTGATTATGTAAATTTTCATTTTGCCCTCAACTGATGGGTTAGGATCCAAACCGTCGGACCTGATTTGACCATTGCAAAAACTTGTGGCAACCTAGAACTCTCAAGCTGCTGCCTTACCCAGAAAGCACCAACCCCAATTACCTCAGATCTTGTTTGCCACCTCACAGCGAAATACATGGTTATAGACTCTCGAGCTTTAAAATATAGATTTTTTTTTTCTAATTAATAATCTTTTACTTTTTGGTTTTTCCTAGTAATCTTTCTCTCGTGTACTAGTGTACCCTATATATTTCTATTGTTAGTAATTTCCTCTCCCTTTTACCCTTTTTCTGTCATCTATGCTTGTCATAGCTCTTAACTACCTTAGTAGGTAGGTTTTCTTTTTTCTCCTCTCGCTCTTAAAAATATATATATGTTAATTAGACTTTATAGTTACAGTTTTTCAGTGTTGTTGTTGCTGATGCTGTTAGTGTTTTGTTCCTAACATCTGTTTTTTCAGGATGTTGGAAAAGGAGAAAAGCCCGGCAGGCTTTAAAAAATATAGTAAATATGGTCAGAAAATTCCTCTTTCTGACTCGCATACAATTTGTGTGTATATTCTTGGGTCCCTCCACCTTCAAGAAAGCTGTTCGGTTTGTCATACATTCAACTCAAGAGCCCTGGTTGAATGCAAGAACAAACTAATTTTGAAAGGATTATTTCCATCCTCCTTCAGAGAGACACTATTTGGAGCTTCTCAAAAATCAAGAAAAATGTCTCTAACTTCTCCAAGCACCTCACAACCTCTTCTACGGCTTCAGAGAAGTCCCTTAAAAGATCTTTTCCTGATCCATCGGATACCTTGGATCCAAGAAAGAAAAGACCAAGATTTTAAGATCCGACTGCCTCTTTGGATCAGAAACATATTGAGAAACAGTCTTTGGATCCAACTATCTCTTTGTATCTGATAATTACTAAATTTAAAGACACATCGGATCAGACCCCTCTCAGATCTGGCACAAAGAGCTATGGATGAGGTAATTTTACCCAGGACCAGATACTCACCCTCTGTGGTTCCTTCTCCGTTTTGAGAGAGGCCAAAATCTCTTTCAGGTATGTCCACTCACTCTTTCAGAAGCCTTACAAAAGAGGATCTGAAGAGTTTAGTGAGAAAGATCCTCTCGGCACATAGCCAGACCGTTATCCTTTCAGTTCCTACCCCATTGTGTCAGGAGATGGATGCATTCACAACTCCACCTTTATCAGTTCCTCCTCAGACTCCTTTCAAGATTTCAGAGCCCTTGGAGCTTAGTTGCCGGGGCCCATAGGCTTTGGATCTGAAGATACCTTTATTCTCTGATCCTAGGCTTGTTCTGAGCTCTTCTGTTCAGTTGGATCAGGAGAGCTCTCTGAGCCAATTCTACCCTGTTGGGTCCAGGGTACTTCATTCAGCATCAAGGTTTCCGGATCTATTTCTACACCTTGAAGCCTCAGCAGTGGTCAGTTCAGCTTCGACCAGGTTCTGGTGGACTGTCCTCCGGGCACAGTGGGGTCAGAGACATGCTGTCTCAGATTCGGGATCTTATCCCTCGCCAGGGCAGTCTGCTTTTATGGTATAGAAAGAGCCTTGTCTGCACCCTTGACTCAGATGGTGCCTACCCCCTCAGATCCTCTGTATGCATCTGTTCTGCCTCTGCACCTGGAGTCTCAACTGTCCTTTCCATGGGGATAGCCGGTACCAAAACCCCATGTTTCCCATCAGGGTATCCCCACTTTTTCTGATACCTCCCCAGAGTACCCCACAGAGGAGGTTCCTAAGAAGAGAATGTGCAAGAGGAAGCATTTAGATTTCCCTGAATCTGTTACTAAGGATACAGACTTTGATGAGGCCGAAGGGTCCCCACGGTCACCTCCCGATGTCTCATTTAGAGACATCCTAGAAATCTTGAAACAGAGAGGTGGCTGGAAGTTCAGCAACCCTTCTGATGAATCTGTACTCCTGGAAGCGTTCAGTACTGGCCTGTCTACCTCCTGGGTGACTGTGGCTGCTGATGAGCTCATTAGCTTTATCTCGCAGCGGGCATGGAAGGATCCAAACACCACTGAGCCAATTTCCAGGAAGCTCGATAAAATTAGGACTGCTCCAGAGGATAGACAGTTTTAGTCCAAGGGTGTGCCTGTTGATGCCATGGTAGTGGCGGTGGCCACTGAGAGAGAACTTGCGGAAGAATGTTCCTGTGTTCCCCCTCCAACAAGGAGTCTTGGGGGGTGATGGACAGATTCAGGAAGTGCATCTATGCTTCAGCAACCTTCATCTTAGGATCCCTGAACTATTTGGCACACTTCACAAGACTGCAGAGGGACCTGATTAAGGCGCTATCAGACACTTTCTCAGGATTTAGTAGTGTATAGTAAAACCACACAAATTGGGAAGGCTAGTGATACATGGACTCGAAGACTTTATTAAAACAAAAAAAGCTGAAAATCTCTAGGGCCTCAGCTGAACAAGCCTTTGCAGAATATGACTTTTACCATTCCATGTGTCCCTTAAATATATGAACCAATTAACCCATTATACAATTAGCAATGAAACAATTAAAACCTTCCTTACAAAAAACATTTCCAGTTAGATTCTCTATTAAGACCTTTGGGGAAAACTGTATTAAATTTTAAAATAAGACTAGACTCTTTTTTTTTTCTCAGTTTGTTCTTTATATCACATAAAAGTGTTTAATCATTTTGTACTTGTTCCAGAACTGTTGCTTGCAACCCAGATGGATCGCCATTATGAAAGTTTTGAAACTGCACAGCTGCAGGACTTACCTCCCTTCTTCTTCTTCTTCTTTCGGCTTTTCCCGGTTAGGGGTCGCCACAGCGGATCACCTTGTCCGCACATTGAATGGCAGTGGAGTTTTACGGTGTCGAGTTGCCAGCCCGGCGCCCAACCTTCCACAGAAGGCACACTCACACGCACACCTAGGGCCAATTTAGAGTGTCCAATCCACCTGCAGCATGTCTTTGGGATGTGGGAGGAAACCGGAGCACCCGGAGGAAACCCACGTGACCACAGGGAGGACATGCAGACTCCGCACAGAAGGCACCCCAGCCGAGGATCGAACCGGAGAACCTCTTGCTGTGAGGCAGCAATGCTAACCACTGCACCACCGTGGCCGCCCTTGCAGGACTTACCTCCCTATTACTTTTAATATCTCTAGCATGTTCCCTATATCACTAGGTGGGTTGCAAACTGGCTCACAGAACCCACAGTATGAAAGTAGCTGACTGCAAGTCAGACTGCCAACCAGTCATGAGTGGAGTCCCACAAGGTTCGGTCCTGGGTTCTCTCCTGTTTGGTATCTACTTCTATGAAGTCCAGGCCAACAGAAAGGGACTCTGGCTGACAAAGTTTGCAAGTTGGGAGCCATAATTAACTCCCCAAGTGATGTTGAGATCCTACAGAAAGACCTCACTGAGACCAACAGCTGGTGTCAGAACCATGGTCTTAAGCTCAATGACAAAAAATGCCATCATCCCCTTGGGGAAAACACCCTGTTCCCATGAATTACCACATCAATGGTAGTCCACTGAACACAGAAGGCATTATAAGAGATCTGGAAACACAGGTTGACAGCAACCTCTCTTTTGACCACCACATTGCCACTGTGGTCAGAAAGCCCTTCTATGTGGCACATCTCATTACTAAGGGTTTTGCATCCAGGAAGAAAGAGGTCATTGTCTCCCTCTACTCTTCCCTCATTAGGCCAATCATCGAGTATAATGCCCCATCTGGCATGTGCCTCACTAGACACCTGCAACAACGAGAGAGGCTGCAAAAGTACCCCACAAAGAGGATCCTGGGCCTTAAACTCTTGTCCTATATTGGACAGACTCAAAAAACTCCGACTATTCTCTGTCTCATATCGCCTACTTAGAGACAATCTCTGCTTGACTTACAAAGCCATGTCTAACCCAGCTCTGTTAGAAATGCAATATCTAAAGAAATCCCAGTCCCTCCACACTTGCCAATCCAGAGACTTCAATGTCATTACCACAGTCAACAGAACAAGCTGGAGGGATGGGTTCATAACCCAGAGACTGCCCATGCTATGGAATAGACTTCCCATACATGTCAAGCGGAGCACCTCACTGGCTTTCTTCAAGAGAAATCTTGATGAGTGGATGGGAAGTAGAAAATTCACCCTAGGGATCACTCCAGTGGCTGTACTCTACAGAGGCACTGGGAACTGATGTTGGGTGGCACGATTCCAGGGTAATCCTATGGGCTAGGCTTGTAAAGGTTCCAGGGCCATTAGCCTAGTACACACCTATGAACCTTGTAGAGAAACTCCTTTTACTTTCTCCTGTATAAAATTTTCCACAGGGACATCTAAGTCCATATACTACCCCTTCACTATCACAACCAAAAACCTCTTGTTCCTAGAATTTCTTACCATTGATATCTCGAAAACTCCTAACTATAAACTCACACCCTGCACATTTTCCACATGGAAAAGTACCCTTTAAAGCCATGGTGTTATTTCTCCTTACCATAGGCATACTAAATGTCCCTTTTACCAAAAAAGCTTTTATGCTTCTCTCTCTCATATAGGAAAACCTTAATTTTGTGTTGTTCAAAAAATCAAGATGAATATCTCTCTCCAAGAAGCCCCAGAAATATTGAACTAAACTAATGAGCTTCTATGAAAATAAAGTATACTTTGTAACACAATACATATAATCCTGTTATTTTTCTATTATACATTCTGTAACTACCACTATTTCCTTTCTGATGATGGCTATTATTTTCCCCTCTGTTTTATTAACACCTTCCCAAACCATTTCTTTCCTATTCCTTCAGTTAAAAAACATCTTAATAGTTCTATCCATTTCTTGCTGACATTCATTTTGGTCACTACACAATATTTTTATTCTTAAAAACTCACCATAGGGTATAGATTCTAAAGTGTGAGGTGGATCGCAACTCATTCCATGCAAAATGTAATCATGTCGTTCAAATTTTCTGTATATCTTTGTTTTAATACTTCCATCATTCATTCCTTCAATTGTAATATCTAAATAATTCACTTTTCTTCGTCTTGGTAAACCATCAAAACAGATACCAACTCTATTTCTGTGTAAACATTCAACAAATTCTGTCACATTATCATAAACTCCTTGCAAATAATCAAATTGTCTATGAACCTAAAATTTTCACTACCTACTTAATAAAAAAATCATTCTTATAGATATACACATTTTCAAAAAAGCCCATAAATACATTTGCATACATAGGGTGAAAGCTGCTCCCATGTCTGTTCCCTGTAACTGCCTGTACAGTTCCCATTAAATTCAAACATATTACTCAAACCAAAAAAAAATTAAATCCAAAACATACTGAGTTCTTGGGATATCACCTAAAAAATATACTAAGGCTTCTGTTCCAATAATGTGTTTTAATGTTTGTGTATAAACTCACCACATCTATTACTACAAAATACATGTCATTCCCCCATCTTATATTCTTAACCTTCTCCATAAAATCAAATACATCTTTAATATAAGACGGTAACTTGACAACTTCAGCTAACAAGTACTGATGCAAAACACATGAAATGTTGTGAGTAAAATATCCACATGCCAACACTATAGGGTGACCTGGTGGATCCCTCAGATTTTTATGAATTTTGGGTACACACAAAAAAAAAAAAAAAAAACAGCAGTGGAACACTTTTTACTGCCAAATGTGTATTGCACATCCTCATATGAAAAGTAATCTAATCTCAAACCTTTATCTAAAAGCTCTTTGTACTTGTCTAAAGCTTTATTATAAACATTCAAATCCACCTTTATATACACCTCCCTATTATTTAAATGTTGATAACACATTCTGAAATATTGTGTAAAATGAATGATGACTAACTTTACCCCTTTATCCACTGGTTTAAACACAAGTTCCCTCTTATGACTTAAAATTACTCAAGCTCTGCCATTCATTTTTACTTAAATTATATCTACTCCCGTTACTATTTTTATAAAACAGATTGTACTCTTTTCCACAATGTAATTTAATAAAGAGGAAAACTGTTGTATAGTTTCATTTCTAAATGGGGGAATTAAGTCAGTTCTATGAGTTCTACCTTCAGTGCTGAATTTGCAATGAGCATTGGGTTCCATCTCTGAGTTGCAAGAAAAAAAAAAAACTATCACCACTCAGTTCTGTGTCATTGTCACTCTGTTGCTCAATAATAGAATTAACATTATTCCCCTTAAAATAATCCAACAGATGTTACTTGTGCACAAACCTAAAGATTTCACCCTTAATGTCATATAGCCTAGGCAAAGCTGTAGGTATAAATTGCAAACCTTTATTTAAAACAGAAATTTCATCATCTGTTAACTCACATCCTGATACGTTAACTATACAATTTAGTTAATTGTTTAAAATAACAGTCTCATGTCCACTATAACTAGTTCCATTTACCTCTTTTGTATGAACTGGAGTTGTACACAACCTCCCTGTTACTGTCCTGTCCATTCCAAGATCTCTTGTGACTACCCTGTTGAAATTACATTTTATCACAAAAAGCTTTTTTCAAATAGTTCTCATTTCCGGCATTCGGTAAAGACTGATACTCTCCATAATCTTCACTCTTGTACTCAGTTGAAGATGCTGCACTTTTTGCCAAAGTATGAGAAAACAGTTGGCGTCTTCCTGCTCCCCTTCAAATCTGACTTGGTGACATCTAGCTCATTGATTGGATGACAAAATGAATGCTCGATTACGTTCATAATCACACAAGTCCCGAGTCAGTTTATTTTTCTTTCTCTCTACCAATTCTTTCTCATATGATAACTGTTTCTCATTAACACCCACAAGAAACTGTTCAGGAATGTCACTGTTGGTCTTGTGTAAAATATCCCTACATACCTTCTTAGTTTCTTCCTTAAGCTTTTGTCTTTTAGCAATGTCCTGCTGCCGCTACCCATCGGTCTTAAAATTGTCCTCTTCTATACTTAAATCAAAAGGTGCCGAAGGATTTTGACTGTTCATAAGGCTCTTGGTATAATATTGAGCTCCAGGTACCTCTGCAGGCTCTGTAAGTTTAAAAATACTGATGTTTTCTTAAAAATCTGTTTCTCTGCTTGATCAAGGAGTACCTGGATCTCCAGTATTGTAGCTATCTCCAAGTTCTTGCCAATGGCTGAAAACAGATTCAAATACCATTTTCTTCTCTCTTCCTCCCATTTACTTAAAATACCTGGGGCCAAATTATTATGACCAGATAGCTCACATTCTCGACTTTCCACTGGTACTGATGAACCTGCACCTTCTCCTGAGTAAATCAGGAAGCTCTCAATAATTCTCTGAGAGGAGTCGAAAACCAGATCTCTCAGGATATGAAGAGGTGAAAGCATCTGTCACCTCTCAGTTGGCTACCCTGCAATTGATATCCAACTCCTCCATGATGCTCATTTCTAATGTAGCAGAAGGAACCTCAAGGGCGGTGGATTCAGGCATTGCCATTACGTGACATGGCTGGATGCACTTACATGATTTTTCAGAGCCCTTTAAGTCTTCATTCATCAATGCTCCTTTTGACAGCACGTCTCTTTTTGACCCCAAGGTAAAATACACTTTTTCCAGGTGTGAAAAGGATAGAAAGACCCTTTTTGGGCATATGTTTTTCCACTCCTCAAAGATCCTTTTCAAGGAATCATGGAGGGAATGGTAAAATGTGGTTCAGAAAATCCCAAGGATCTTTCCAGGAAAACACGTGGAGGAAGGTCTCCTAAAGGCAGAGGGGGGGGGACTCAAATGGTAGAAGCCACCCTCACAGTAGAGGTGGCCCACAGAACCAAGGGTTCAGAGATTCATTCTTTGGTAAATCCTTTCAGCACTTGTGAAAGGAAGCCTGATTGTCCTCTCTGGAGGCAATCCAGGGTCATTAGTCTCTGCACCAGAGAGCCTGGATAGGAATAACAACAGATACTTGGGTGCAGAAGATCATTTCCAGAGGTTGTATAATACCATTTTCCCTTTATCCTCCCAAATCAGACCCAGTGTTCCACCCAGTCAGAGGGAACATGCAGCAATTCAAATTTAAAAGCTGCTAGAAAAAAAGTTATCCAAGAGGTCCCACCAGACCAGATAGAACCCGGAACTTATTCAAGGTTCTTTTTTGTGCCAAAGAAAACAAAGAGTTTGGAGACCAATTCTGGATCTTAGCATCTTAAACAAATCCATTCAAAAGACCAAGTTCCAGATGGTCACAGTTCAGTCCATTATTCCATTTTTGGAAAAGGCCAGTTGGATGTGTTCAATAGATCTTCAAGATGCATACTATCATATAAAAATGAACAGATGATCCAGAATATTTTTATATTTCCAGCTGGGAGGAAGTCACTACCAGTTTAGGATTCTGTCCTTTGGCCTTACCACAGCCCCCAGGGTGCTTACCAAATGCATGGCAGTAGTAGCAGCTTACTTGAGACTGCAGGGATTCCGAGTGTTTCCATACTTAGACAACAAGCTCATTTCCACCCCGACCAGGCATCAGCTCATTATGCAAGAGAAAAAGTGGATCCAGACATGTTCCCTACTAGGAATAACCATAAACTACAAGTAGTCTCATCTAGAACCAAGCCAAAGCCTAGAGTTCATAGGAGCATTGCTCGATACAAAATCAATTATAGCCTCACTTCCCTTCTCCAGAGTTCAGACAATAAGATTACAAGTGAAAAAAGATAAATCTACAGTACCAGAATCACAGCCTGCTTGGTCCTTCAGGCTTTGGGGTCAATGGCAGCAGCAATAACATCACTACTCTTAGAAGATTCCATATGAGAATTCTTCAATGGATGCTGGCCTCACAGTGGGTCAGTACTTTATCTTCCTCTTGCAAGAGGGATCTAATGTGGTGGACTCAGTCAGATGTTGTTCTGCAAGGCCATTTATTCATCCTCTCTCAGGCCAAGGCCATTGTGACCATGGATGTTTCCCAGCTGAGGTGTGGGGGGCATTATCAGGGAAAGACAGTCTAAGGCACTTGGTCCCTCAAAAAGACCAATTCAGATATCACTGTCCTAGAGTTGAGAGCAGGCCTTTCAGTATGCTCTCCTTTCTGGAATGATTGTGATTCAAACAGACAACATGTCAGTGATTTGGTATGTCAACAAACAAGGGGGAACTAGATCTTACCCCCTGTGTCAAAAAGCTGTCAAATTTGGCAATGGGTGATCTCTACCAACATACTTTGTATAGAAACACATATTCCGGGGAAGTCCAGTGTATTAGCAGACGAACTGAGCAGGTACATATACTACCTCACAGTTGGTCCCTCAACAGGAAATTTCTGGAATTAATTTTCCAACAATGGGGCCAGCCTTGCTGTGATCTCTTTGCATCTACCCTAAACAAGTGCAGCAGCTACTTTGCCCTAATCCCTCCGCAGAGGGAATCACCGAGGGATGCTTTTCTCCAGAATTGGCCCACTGTCTGCTTTATGCTTATCCCCAATTCCTTTGATTCCAAAGTTCCTACAGAGAGCTGCCATGTTAAAGAGCAAAGTCATCCTCATTGCACCTTATTGGCCTCGACAGATTTGGTTCCCCTTTCTGTGACCTCATTTAATTCATCAACCCTGGATTCTGGACCCAGCTGCAGATCTGCTGTCTCACCTGATTGGCATGATACATATGAACCTCTCCAATCTCAAGCTGCTGGCTTGATTTCTCCATTTCTAGTAATACCCAGACAACCTATGTTCTCGTCTCCTGTTCGCCAGATTTTGTTATCTTCCCTTAAACCATCTACAAGGAAACTTTATGCTAGTAAATGGAAAATATTTGAACACTGGGTGCTTTAAAATCATATAGAAACCTTTTCTGCCCTGATTCATAGCATTCTGGAATTCTTAACGCTGATTTTTAATCAAGGAGCCAGTTCTTCAACAGTCAAAGTTCAATTGGTAGCAATTTCTAATTTCCATATTGAATGCGATGGTTCCTCCCCCGATTTTCATAAACTTTGTAAAGATTTTTTTATGAGGTACACTTCTGTTAAGACCCCTGTTTAAAAATCCTACTCCTCCATAGGATCTAAATTTGGTACTGCAAGTTTTAGTCCATCCACCTTTCAAACCTGCACATGACTGTGATCTTAAATTTCTTTCTTGGAAAACTTTGTTTTTGTTGCCCATTACTTCTGCCAGATGAATTTCTGCAATTCAGGCCTTGTCTGTGAAGCCTCCATATCTAATTTTTCATAAAGTACGAGTTATGTTATGGACTAATGCATCCTTTTGCCCAAAATAATATCAGAGTCCAATATTAACCAGTCCATCAATTTACCAGTTTTCTTTCCAAATTATTCAAATAAAGGTGAATATTTGTTATATTTATTGGCTGTTCATAGGCAACTGTGTTTCTATTCACATAGAACGAAAGACATCAGAACTACAGATCAATTATTTGTTTTATTTGTGGATATGAAACTGGGAAAACCAGTGTCCAAGGTCAATCTAGCCAGATGGCTTACTGGCTGTATTTCCTTTGTTTACATCAAATTAGATATTCCTTTACCAAAGCAAATATGTGCTCATTCAACTAAGTCCATAGCTGCTTCCCTGTTTTTCATTCAAGAGCTTCTATGGATGAAATATGTGCAGCAGCAGCTTGGGCTTCCGCCCATACTTTTTTAACTCATTGCAAATTGGATTTGGTATCCAGAGGTAGAACATCATTTGGCTGAATGATGCTTAGCGATATCTTTCTTTGAGTCCACCTTGTAATTTAGGTAGCTGAGGACTCTGTCCCATCAATTGAGGACAGAATGAAAATTAACATCAGATAAAGAAGTTATGTGCTTACCATAACTTTTCTTCTGTGTTATCCATTTTCATTCTTCCTCAACTCCCCACCCACCAACCTCAATCGTTATGTTTTTTCTGGAAGAGTGAGTAGATATGAATATTAAAAATTTAGATACTCCAACCATGGTAAAGCTCCAAATATAGCCTTGTCTAACCTTCTTCTTTGTTCACATTTAGGTCTATTTGTATAAGAATACTTTCTTTATGCTATAGCCAGCAAACAAGATCTGATGTAATCGGGGTTGGTGCTTTCTGGGTAAGGGAGAAGCTCAAGAGTTCTAGGTTGCCACAAGCTTTTGCAACATCCAAGTTGGATCTGCTGGTTTGGATCCAAACCCATCAGTTGAGGAAGAATGAAAATGGACAATACAGATGAAATATTATGGTAAGTACATAACTTCTTTTTTGTCATTGAAGATGAGCTTATTTCTAGTGTACTGTTCATGTGTAAAGTAAAACTGTATTTGAAGGGAACTATTGTCAACAGGATTACGGACAGTGTTTGTAGTACAGGAGTCATGTGCATATTTGGGGAGCATGTGGAGAATTTTTTTTTGATATTTCAGAGAAAAAATATACCAAAAAGGAATGGCCCTGAGACAAGTACTGGCAGGAATTCTACTGGTAATGGAATAGCAAAGACAGAAGTCCTCCTGTTGTTTCCTGTTGAATTTGATGACATAGCTAGTTGTGGACCCAAGTTGTTAAAGCTTGATTTATCATCAGATCACTGAAATTATGTATGCTTCCATCATGATGTATAGTGTTGAATGCTTTAAATAGCCTGAGGTAAACAGCAATAACAGCTAATACATCTTCCAGGCCACTGGTCACACTCTTGATGAAATTTATGAAGGTAAACCTACTAAATCTACCTTTATAAAATTGTAATGGATTTGTTCATGGAAAAACACTTACATGTGTAAGGGACAGAGTCAGTTTTTAATGTTGCATTAAAATGTCTTTAAAGAGGTATACTATGTGTTTTTTTGATTATATAAATTAGGTTCACTGGTATCTCATCTAATTCTATAGGGCTGGTGTTTCTAACCTTACTGAGGGCAGAGGTAACAATTTGGATGCAATTTCAGGTGAGCTCATTTTGCAGAAAGAAAGAGTAGATGGGGTTCTCCTTTGTTGTCTGAATTTACTCCAAGTCTGTATGCTTTGTTAACTATAACTGTTGGCTCTGCTGTGGTGATATCATTTTGTTTTAGCAAACAACATTCTCATTCTTTCCCATTCCTTTTTTGGAAACGTTTATAGAAAGCCTTTTTTCTGTCACCTGTCCTGGTGGCAAGTATTATCTCAAATGACATTTTGTTTCTTTTGACTCTTTCAGTGAGTTATTTTTGGAGGATGTTGGCTTTATCACTTTTGCATTGAGTTGGGTAAAGTTTAAATGGGGCTGTAAATGCTTTTCTTTTGGTTTACTACTTTGCTGTTTTTGTAACTCCACTGTTGAGGTCCATTACATGATTTGTCTAACTATACAGAGGATTATGAGTGGGTAGCCAATCATAACCAGCTTATGTGTTCAAGACACAGATGGCAAGAAATTTACCTTGTGAGCAAAGCCCGAGAGATGAATTTTTGCATCCAAGTCGAGAACACAATAAAGGGTTATGATCAGAAGCCCAATCATAATTTTTTGTACTGCATGACGCTTTATCGTCTCTGTTTACCACTAGTTACACTAAGTGTTTTTCTGGCTTTCAGAGCCATAAAGCACTTAGTGAGCACTGTCAGAAAGACAGTGTAACACATTCTCTTATGTTACAGAATGTCAGGGACAGATAACTGGCACAGATAGTATGCAGAAACAAATCTGTTTTTTATTCTGCCTTTGTCATTTGCTGGTCAGCATTGGCAGGTGAAACTACTTGGCATGTTACCGAATCTTAACAACTGACGCAGAGGACACTTAACATTTGTTACAACTGGGTCTTATGCTATAAGTGCTTTATTGCTTTGTGTTATTCAGGATATTGGACCTAATCAGCAAGCTCCTTGCACTGCATGTGTATTATTACAAGATTTCCACTATACATATATATATATATATATATATATATCAGGACACTGTAGTTGCCCTTTGAAAATTCTCAGTAAATCCTTAACATTGGTATAATTATTATTAGCTTTGGCTTGGTGTTTAAGAAATACTTTGTGGCATTGTGTTCAGTGCATAATGGAGGTGGAGTAACATTTAGTTTAACATAGCTTGCAGGGATCTTTACCAGGATGATATCTAATGTGTTTCTACCTCATGTCTGCATTTTTACCGTCTGCTTGAGATTCTTGATGTTTGTGAATTCTAGTAGTTTTGTACCTGGTTAGCTAGCTACCTGATGGTGAACTTTGGCAGTATATGATTGTTGATGTGACACTCCGACATTAAGTGCAAATATGGGAAAAAGGGGGTTGTGAATGGATGGATTGACCGAGACATACCTTTTTCAATCAATGGGAGGAAGATTTAGGTCACCGAGTCAAAAATGATTTTCCACGGTGGAAAGAGTTGTAAGTGTATTAAGGAAGCTGTCTTGTCCTTCACGTAACATGGACAGCGTGCAAGAAAGTGTTATAAAATTTTAGTTAATGTTGCTAATTGTAACATGGGTGTGGAGTACTTCATACCCATAATTTGCTTTTATAATCCTGTTTTTAAAATATTGAATTATAAACATTAATACACCACCTTCTTGTACAGTGGTTCCAACACACTGGAAAGAGTTGCATCAGTGAAATGCAAAACAGGTCTTTAAACCATGTATATGTGACAACACAACTTTTTCCCCTCAAAATGACATGTGAAAACAAAGCTGTAAGGCAGAAGATGTTCACAGCTGTTGTAAAGATAGAAAATACAATCAGAGGAGGCAAGACAAATTTCTTAAGAAAACAAAAAGAGAATTCTACTTGGCATATTTGGTATACCTATGTGCAAGGGCAGGGCATAATTAGCTACTACTTATGCATGGTGTATTTATTTTTCTGGGTGTGTGCAGAAGCTGTGTAGTGAGATATGGATTTAATTTTGAGCAGCTAGGTAGATTGGACAACATATAGCCTCTTTTTCAACCACAATAAAGCTATATAGAGCAAACAATAATTGTATACCAGTGGAACCTAAAAAATACACAGCTAAATTAGTGCAGAAAACAGTATCAACATGAGTATAAATGCAAAGAAAGAAAGCCATCACAAAGAATACCTGCACTTAACAAGAATTACTGGACTATTAATATTATGTAGCTATAGCAATGTCTAGAGGAAAGCACATACAGGCTACTTGTTATGAATCAAACAGCCCTAAAAACATGTAGGCTACTTATTGCAATCAAACAGTCAAAAAAAACAAAAATACCAACACTTAAAACATGAAATGTTCATTCAAAACAGTACTCAACGATTCACTCTCAAACTGTCTGTGAACCTGTAGTGATCGTACTATGTATTTTCCTACAGACAGTAGGAAGTTGCTCGTCACTTAAGCAGTAGCACTGTGCCTGAGAAGTAAGGTCTTGCCTTAGGGTTATTAAACACTTTGAGAGGGTAAGTTATTCTCTGATATTGCATGGCAGGGATACTCAGCAAAATCAGCTTTGGCAG
Source organism: Protopterus annectens (assembly GCF_019279795.1). Classification (NCBI taxonomy): domain Eukaryota; kingdom Metazoa; phylum Chordata; order Ceratodontiformes; family Protopteridae; genus Protopterus; species Protopterus annectens. Next base: position 507,452,352 of record NC_056725.1, on the reverse strand, counting down.
TAAAGGAATATAGCAAGAGTGGATTTAAGAAAGGAATGAAATGGGTTATAAAGTTCATATAAAAGTTTTAACAGCTAGCAGTATAGGCTGACTTTCAGAAATCTGTCAGTATAAATATCAAATATTTGGACTACAGCATTTACTAGATACTAATAAAACTGTTCTATAGCATCTGATTCTTCACTCATGAGTTGTTTATATCATCATGTCTAGGCTGCCAGTTTGCACTTAGACAATGTATTTGAGACTTCCAGTACTGCAGCTTTTTGGCAGTTGCCATGAATCCCTTACATAATTTTATCAGTTTTCTAGTCCAGCACAACGGCGGAGCAGAAGAGATTCAGACATATTCATTTTTCTCCCTGGCCGACTTCTGTTACTGATTGCTGGTAAAGACCCATATGGTGTTAGATCAGTTTCTTGCTTGCTACTTCTAATTGTTGACAGGGATCTAGACAATGCCTTTGTCTCATGTCTGATACCACTGCTATTAATTGCTGGTAATGAGCAGGTCATTTTCCCTGAGCTCACAGGTGTTTTGTTTTTGATACCAGATTCTGCTGGCAGTGATCCATGTAAGTTGTTTCTGTTCTCAGATCTGCTGTTATTACCAGATGAAGGCAGTGACCCAGATGGCGTTCGTCTGTGTTCAAGTGTACTGTTACAGCTTCCACTGCTGCTGCTACTTCTCCCACTGTTTGCTCCTGTTCTCTTTTGCTAAATTAAACAGAAAAAACAATAAACATCAAAAGTCTTGTATTAACCAAAATACATTATTTTTTCATTTACATGAAGTTCTCTAGAGCTTGTTATTTCCAGTGCTTATAACAAATTTCTCCTCACAGCTTTATTCTGCTTATGTCCTGTTTGAATGACATTTTTTCCATGTTTTTTCACTGGTGTGCACCAGGATTCATTCTCTTTCCTTATGCAATGAAGGGATCATACTTACTCAGGGGATGGTGGGGCCTGCATAATATGGTTGGTTAATGGGTAGAGGTAGTAGCAGAATGCTGTTCTTATTTTAAATGAGGATTGTCATGTGCAGAAGGTTGAAGGAAACAATTACGTATTGTGTTCTCAGCTGGGATCTAATTAAAGCTGTGTGATGATCATCCATATGCACACTAGCATCAAAACAAATTTAAATAAATTTAGGCAGTTTACTTTAATAATTTCTTAGTTTTTGGTTCCACTCCAAGAAGGGACAATATTTGTCTGTCTGGGAGGATATGGTAGACTATGCTGCTTTGCCAGGGATGATCTGCACCTGCCCTCGCTAGATTTTCCCTTATTGGTTAAAACCTTGTCCATCCCCATAGTTTCTTTTTTAAGCAGTGCCAACCTGATAAACCTACTGACTTAGCTAAACCAACTCAGAATAATCTAAAGGTCTTACTGCTCAGCGCCAGGAGTCTAAAACAGGAAACTTCACTTCCTGCAAGCTCTCATCCTGGAGAACATCGACATCGGTGCAGTTACTGAGACTTGTTTTAAAGCAGCAGACACCACCCCTACAGTGCAAGGCTATAATGCCTTCCACATATTTAGACAAGATACTACACAGGTAGCATCTAAAAGTGGTGAACTCTCAATTTACATAAATCACAAACACAGTTCAAGACAGGTCAAACATTATGGTACACTTGAGCTTCTCAGTGTCCGACTTACCATAGGTAAAGTCCCATAATACATCCTTGCAAGCTATAGGTCCCCCTCCATGACCCAGGAAGATCATACTATATACCTGAATGAACTGGAGACATTCTTCAACTCAACACAGTATTCATGGATGACTGTAACTAATCCAACATTAACTGTGAATCATGTATGACCTTAAACGTGCAGGCTCAGAAATTCCTGGACTTTACCACAAGCCTCCTGGAGCAGCTAGTCTGCATCCCAATAGGAGTGCAAGTATCCTTGACCTGGTCCTCACAAAAAATGGGGGAAATATGTACTCCCCCTAGTGTAAAGTCTTCACTGGACAGGTCAGACCACAAAGCTGTCTCCTTTGAAATGAATATTAAGCCTGGGACCTCAGCTAACCCTGGAACATTTAAAAAAACATTCCAAGGCTAACTTCCTCCAACTAAGCTACAGTCTAGCAAGATTCCAAGTCCCCCCAAACCCTGAGAAGATACTTGCCTATCAAAAATTATTTACAGAAACCCTGTACAATCATGTAAATAGCTGCATAGAGATAGCTGTGACAAATTAAACATAGGACAACCTCCAAAAACAAGCCATGCTGGTGGAATCCCAGTATAAACAGACACTATAACAAAAAAAAGAAAAGAAAAAGAAAAATCATATGCACAAAAAACAGGAAGGGCATTGCCCATCATGTAAAAACTCCCTCATCAATCTGAGCAAGCAGCTCAGGGGATTAATCAAGGTAAGGCCCCCAACTGTGTGCCAAACTAATAGTGACTGGAATCATCTATATGGAGGCAGATATGGCAAATTGTTGTCTGATAAAATTAGCTCCAGTTTTACCCCCTGTCACCCCCATTCACTTCCTATGAAATACCCCCCATTACCATTTTCTGCCAACTATCACAGGTCCTAACCGTGCTCTCTATGGCCAAGAACACTGATTTATGGACCCTGATAATATCCAAGGATGCCTTCTGAATAGTGTGAAATGTGACCTGTCAGGCCTACTAGAATCTCTAAGCATAGCCTCCAGGCAGGTGTCATGCCAAATGAATGGAAGACTACAATACTTACTGCTCTACACAAAAAAGGGGGGGGGTTGCCTTCCATAGACCAAGGAAACAGCACACCTGTAAATCTAACAAGTCTCATATGCAAGGCCATACAGAGAATTATCATGAATCTGATAAACAATGACATAGGAAGCCTACAGACATGGGACCCTACCCAGTTTAGTTTTGTCAAAGGCAGATCATGCCTCCTTAACCTTTTATACTTCTTTGAGAGGGTCAGTAACGTATGGATGAGCATAACACAGTGCACAATGTATACCTCGACCTGGCCAAGACTTTTGCCATAAAGGATAGACTAAGAACAAGCATCAAACAGTGAAGTCAGTGGACTCTCAAGAGGAACAGAAGAATCAGAGCAATACTGCAAAGTTAGAGAACCCCCAAAATAGCCTTAATGGAGAGGTTAAGTGGTGGTTTCAACAGTATTAAGAGTGTTAGCACCAGTATGATTAGCAAAGTCATGAACTTCATATGAGGTTTAAAATGTGACAAAAAATGTCAGCAGAACTCATAAAATCATTAGGCTTCACACTGATTAACAGTCTTGTATTCCAGAAATGGCATTGTCATGAGACTCAAAGCACCATTAAAGGAGCCAGATAGCCCTTGGCAGGATTAACAGGATATGAGAGCCCCAGCAGAAATAATTGAGAGAGAGAGGAGTCCTTCAGCAAGACTGAGTCACAAAATTCAGAAGAGAGACAGCAGATGTAGTGAAATAAGAGACTTTAATTGACCTTTGCCTTCATAATTTGAATTTATTATTTAACATGCAGTTATATGTTTTAATTTGCTTGCAGTTTAGCACAGATGATCAAGGATATGAGCTGCTAATGAACTTCACTCTGTAGGCCAGGGATCAAGCACTCCCAGGCTTTGGGTCTTGAACAGCACTCAAACTAGCATTATTCTAGGTGAGGAAAACTGTGAATACTGTATTCCTAGCTATACTGACTACATTTCCTGTTTGTTTTGGAGATTGTGGTTCTTTGCTGAGATTGCTAGCCCACATACAACCCTCGTGGTCATTTGAGTTTGACACAGCTGCTGTAGATAGTGCTGTCAGGCTACCATTGGAAATGAGCTTCAGCCCAGATGGATAATTCTGTTAGCAAAACATATAAAGTAGCCATTTTTATATGCAGAATGCTGGTTTCCCATTCAGTTTCATGCCAGTGTTTCTTTTCTGAAAATTTCTTCAGAGAAAAGTTGATGGCTAATTATTAATAGATGTCTGTATGTCAGATGCACTTTCACTGTGTCACAGAAATGTGGAAGATCCAATTGTTCTATGCTATGAAAAAGGCAGACATAAATGCTGAGTAAGGGAGACAGGGTGAATTTGAGATAAAGGACAGAGCTAACCAGTTCCTTAAGGACCTGGAGGAGTGCACCACTAACTACTGGTATTGTAGACTCACTGAACAGCATGCAAGTTGCAATCTGCCTTTTACATTACCTGGGGGTAACTATTTAAAATGTCGGGACCTGCTGAAGCGAGTCCCAAAATACAGAGACTGAATAGCCAAAAGATCAGACTTGTAGATACTAAGTCCAAGATGCCATTTTTTGGAATAGTCTCTTTTTTTCTGAGGTTTGGCGATCTCTGATTTGGTATATATAAGTTCTCATGGCTTTAAGGAGAAGAATGATTTCAAGATTCACTCTTCTCCTGGTTTTCAGTCTTTTTTTTGTCGCTTTTTGTCACTTGGCATTTCAAGTGCCAACATTTCAATAGGGAGGCCTACCTATATTGTGCAGTGAAATTTCCATGGCAAATGACAATGTCGTGTTGAATTAAAAAAAAAAAAAAAAACCTTACACATTCTGGAAAACATGTTTTTTTTATTGCAAGTTGAAACAACAAGACTAAGACAAAGGTCCAGTAAAAATAAAAACTGTGCAATGACAAAAATAATAAAACTGAACCAACACGCCCAATAGAAGGATAAATAAAATCACTTTATTAAATAAGATAGTAAGCGCTTTCGCAATGTCCTCATCGCTTCTTCAGACTAAAAAATTAAACAATTTTAAGCTTCTTATATAATTTCAAACAAGCTTTTTTTTTTTTTTTTTACCCTTTTGCTTAATCAACAGCGAAAGTAGAATTGCTTTGCAAATACATAGTAATACACACACTGGACAGGGAAGAACAGTGTATTTTGCTTTACTTTCTTTGTTGATGAGGTAGCTTCTGGGAGGGTGGCCTAATGGTTAAGGTGTTTGCCTTACAAACACAAGGTGCGGGGTTTGAGTCTCATAAGGGATAATTGGCTAGGCTTAAATTGGCTCGCAAGGGCAGTTAGCTTAGTACTAACCTATGAACATTTAAAATGACTGAATGGCTGTAAAAAGCAATGTTTGATGTAATGTTGGATATAAAAAGATAAGAACACATACTGTTGGCAGTGTACTCTACTGTATTTAAAGAAAAGACAAGATAGATGTAGGGGACAGTGTAGCACTATTCTGTGGTATTCTTTTATACAGAAGACCATGGAAGTACAGTACTGCTTCATGCAATATGGAACATTCACCAGATGAGGAAACAGTTTTCTGAGCAGAGCTGTTACATTTTCCTTTGCATTTTATCATGACTGGGAAGCAAAGTATAGCATTTTAAATGACTGCAAAAACTGCAATTTTGAATAAAAACAATGGGACAAACTGATTTCTTTTTTCGGGGGGGGGGGGGGTTCCTGACTGCAGCTGTGACATTTTGCTTTGCACGTTATGCTAATAGGAAAGTAATCTACAGTATTTTAAAATGATTCCACTAAGCAACATCTGGCACTGTAATACCCAACATTGCTCTTTTTTTCTGACCCAGTAGACATTGCCAATATCCTTGCAACCAAAACTAATGCCAGCTTCATTCCCAAGACTTCTATTCAAAACCCAAAGATATCTGAATTACGTACTTTCCCAATTATCTCTGAAGATCATTTATTGAAAGTGCTAATGGAGGCTAAAAATACTTCCTCATGAGACCTGACAATATACCTGATATTTTAACCTAAGTTTAGCTACTGATTTTGTTTCTGATAAGTGGTGCACTGCAATGGTAATGCCCCTCCATAAGGGTGGCCTTGCATTCAACCTGGATAATTACAGACTTTCAGCCCTATAAGCCTCATTGGCAAAGCCATGTAATGTATTAGGACTGACCTCATAAACTGTGATAAGTCTTGTTAGACTTGACCCCTCAGCATCTTGGCTTTGTGAAGTGTGGGTCTTGTCTGTTTAATCTGATAAACTTTGAAAGGATTATGCAGGCTGTGAATGGTGACCATATAGTGTGCACAGTATGCTTTGACCTGGCCAAGGTTTTCTACACAATTCCTCATGCTGGCATCATAAAAAAGCTACGTGCTTCAAAAACTGACCCATGTGTAATCAGATGGATAGCAAACTAAATGAAAGAACCCACACAGTGCAAGTTGCAGGTGCCTCATCAGAAAGTATGACCATGACTAGTGGTGTCCTTTAGAGCTCAGTACTACGACTTCTCCTTTTTGGTGGTTACGTCTCAGATCTCCAAGACTTCAGACTAGTAAAATTTGCAGTGACTGCAAACTGGATGTTGCTAAGTCACCCTATGGCATGGAAACCCTTGAGAATGAACTCTCCATAGTAAACTTTTGGTGTACTAAAAATAGGATCAAACTAAATACTAAAAAATGCAGTTATCACTTTTGGTAGTTGACTCCTCCCCTCATCATACTGTATAGACAGCATACCACTACAAATGTTAGGGACATATGTGGGTTGATAGCGCACTCTCTTTTAGCCATCATATGATAACAGTTGTCAGACAATCCTATCATTTACCTAAGTTAATTGCCAAAGGAACAGCATCAAAGTCTGAAAAGGTAATCACCCCCTTTTATGAACATTGATCAGGCCAGAAAGTACAATACCCCCTTTGGGATGTATCTCACTAAACATATCAAACAATTAGAAAAAAAAACAAAAACAAAGGTTCCTAATCAAACAGCTCACAGGCCTAAAGCCCCTGGTCTATTGAGAGAGGAATTAAGCTCTGTCCTTTTATGCAGTGCCTTAAAGACTTCTAAGAGACCTCTATTTAACTGTGCCATTAGAGACCCAGTTGTTCTGAACCATTCGTTTCTTTGTAAGACCAATATCTTCTCCAGTAGTAGCACCAGGGACCTTGATCTTCACCAAAAGATAAATGAAGTACACTGGAGGGAAAGATTTATAACCATGCACCTCTGCAACCTCTGGAATAAACTTCCCCTGCATGCTAAGCAGTGTGACTCACTGTTTTCCGTAACACATAAACTAGATGATTGAATGGGTATCCATACATTTGCTCCAGGACTAACTGATATGTCCCTCCTGGAGAAAGGAGGTGCACCCTGAGGGGAGGGTACTGACAAAGTGTGAATGGTCATATGACTCAGTGGCTTTGGAATATGTATGAATCTAGGAATACTTTTCCAGTTGGAGCTGTGACATTTTTGCTTTGCATTCTGTTATGTTGATGATGATGATGCAATATGTAACATTTTAAAATGACCGGGGAATGAACTGTTTCAACATTGTACTGTTAAACATTAAAAAAGAAAAGATGGAGCACACATTGTTGGCAATGCACTCTAGAATTCAAAAAAGGTTGTGAACAGTGTTGACCTATGACCTATTCCACGCTGCACTTTTATATGACAGACAGCAAAAGTAAGCACTAAGCACTGCTTTGCACAATAGATATTAATGCTCAACAGGCAAGAAAATGTTGTGTTAGATTCTTGAATAAGATATGCAGTTGTAGCTCATCAAGTTAAGATAGTGTCAAAGCATCCTTTTTCTCTCTAGCAGATCTGGAAAAAGTTTTGTTTTAATTCTGAAGAAAATCCTGTGGAACGTTAAATACATTATCTGGATGTGTTTCAACCGTTACCTTCATTTCAGTCCTTAGTTCATAAATAAGGACTAACATATTTGAAGTAGGTATGTTTGACCTTAGACTAAAGTAATTTATTGGGCAGCTATGCACAGATAAGCCAGTGGCTGTATTGTGTGCTCAATGGCAACTGACGATTTACATGGTATTCACTCTTGGACTTATTGTAAAAAAAATTTGTTGCAGATCCAGCCATGCTGTGGGTAGGTGACACCAGAAATGGCTTAGTATTTCACCACATACATCTTCTTTTATTTATTTATATATTTATTTTTTGTGGGTTGCCATACTTGGATTTGGATTGAAATAAGGTGGCAGATTGGCTCACTCGAAGCCTCCTTTCCCCACTCTTCTTAATTATGCAGTATCATCTGGGCATTTAGCCCCTCAGGACTGCAGTCACCATCTCTAGGCTGTACTGGTAAAGACAGGGTGCAGGAGGAGAATGGAACCAAGAATTGCCACTGCTGCTCATGGTGGCTGGGCTGACATGTTACTGGAGCCCCTATTCACTACCCACTATGTCTTATTGATAGACCATGGTGAACCATGAGGCATAATTCTCAGGTATGTCCTCACCCCAAGGCAGCTAAAACATGAGTACTGCCCATTCATTTGCCTGGCTATTGTTCATAGGTCCACTCTCAATCCAGACTTATAAGAATGGCTTGCACCTCTAGCACATCATTCCCCTTCCTTCTCAATAGAGTGGAACAGACTAAGCCTCATCATTTCTCCTTTTCCCCACTATCTCCAACAAGTGCCTGGGCCACTGCTTAATCCATAGATTGCCAGGGAACACAGGGCCTTGTCCCTCCGTGCCAAAAAATCTTTTTATCAGGATATGGAGGCAGGATACAATGTTTAAAATGAATGCAAAAAAACACATTTGACATTATACTCTTAAATAAAAAAATAAAATAAAACAGACAACGGAAACACATCTGTGTGTGTACATACCTACCTGCCCACTTATTAGCATTTACCTTAATACTTTATCAATCCTCTTGCCTGACAAAGGAACATGTGTGTGGGTGTGTAAGAAATATACTGTACTATTTCTCACATGTATGCAGTTTTCCCCATACTTGTTTTACATGCATTTTTATTCAAGATAAATTGCAAATTAGTGCAGGTGAATTTCAACAAATATTTACCCAGACTATGTTGCTGATAACACTAAAAACAAGCACTACTTTTAGGTTCAAAGGTTTATAGGAGGTTACAATCCTAGCTATGTTAATCTTGAGTTGCCCTAATTGTTTTTGGTTAGATGGACATAATTTGCAGGGTGAGTCTATGATCAACACGGACTACCCCTGTTCATGAGGGACATGGGTGCTACCCCCACAGTGAATTTGTGATCTCCCATCCATTTCTATAGGTTGGGCTTGAATAGGGTCAGTGAGGAGCGCTGCTTCATGTGAATTGGAAGTTTATTCCAGAGGAGCGGCAATCTCTGGGAGATATACCTGTCTCTCCACCATGTTCTGTTTATGTCACAGGCTAGGTTAAGATCCCTAGAGCAGGTAACTCTTGTGCCATTTGACATGCAGATGTTCAGTATTTCCATCAGGGTAGGCTAGGCACAAGTTGCCTCTCAGTAGCCTATAAGATACAGAGTACAGTGACAGGGCTTTCAGTCTATCAGTGTAAGTCATGGTTTGGAGGCCCTGTATTTTCTTGGTGAGAAACCTCTTTGGTCTCTCTGGCTGCTGCAGGTGTTTGGTGAAGTACATGCAAAAGAGAGCATTATAATCTATTAATGGTCTGATGTGGGTCAAGTACAGTGAAGTTATAACATCCTTAGTCCTGGATGTGATGCCCCTACTTATGAGATGTGCAGGGTAGAAGGATGTCCTTACCACTGTAGAAACTTGGTGGTCAAAGTTCAGATTGCTATCAACCTGTGTTCCCAGATCATGCATCATTAGGCTTGAACTTATGGAGGTGCTGTCAATAGTGTAATTAGCATGGAATTCCACTTTGCCAAGGGGGATAATAATGCACTCTTTTGCATTAAGTTTTAGACCATGGCTTTGGCACCAATCATTTGTTTGTGTTAGCCCCTCCAGTAATATGTTGACATCATTGGAGGAGTCCGTGATTGCACTCAATTTGCAATCATCAGCAGACTTGGTAAGCCAAAGGCCATCTACTTTGGCCTGGACTTATGAGAAGTAGATTTCAAGCAGTAAAGGGCCCAGCACAGATCCTTGTGGTATGCCACTGGTGATGGGTCTATAGGTAGAGGTGGAGTCACCAACTTTGACAGCATGTGCTCTGTCGGCAAGCCAGTTGACTACCCATCTTGTGATGTAATGGTTATTCACCAGCTGGGAGAGCTTCTCAATGATATCTGAGTGGGGGATTGTGTCAAAAGCCTTGGCTAGGTCAAGACAGGTGGTATTCACCATCTTACCTTCATCCAGGGCTTTGGTGACTTTCTTGAGGAAGTCTATTAGGTTTAATAAGCATGATCTACACTTAATGAAGCCTAAATGGGTTGGGTCTAGAGTTTGAAGGTTGCCTATGTCCTTGTTGATAAAGTCCATGATGATTCTTTCCATGGCCTTGCAGATGAAGTCCATGATGATTCTTTCCATGGCCTTGCAGATGAGGCTGGTTAGACTTATGGTATTATAGCTCCCAGGGTTGGTTGATTAACGGCTTTGTGCAAGAGGTTACTGATGGTGTTCTCCACTCTGCTGGAACAAAGCCAGTTCTCAGGCTATGGTTAAAGAGAATGCCAACTGGGTCCACTAGGTCCTGTTTTAGATTGTTTAGTAAGCAACCTGGGATGTTATCTGGTTCCAGAGAGGCTGTGTTTTTGGCCTCGGAAAGAGCAGACATGACCAGATCTATAGAGATACTGGGCAGAGGGCTACTGATAGGTATGCTTTGGGGTATGTCTGGTAGGGACAGGGGGTTGAAGTTTGTGCCAAATCTGTCAGCTAGCAGGTTGGTCATTTCCTTCAATTTAGTATGAGTGGTACTTTCCACCACCAGTTTGGCACATGGCTAGGCATTCCCTTTTAGATTTTGAACGTAGTTAAAGAATGCCTTACAGTTGTCCTTAGCTAGGGTTGCAGGTTTAGCTTTGTAATTAGCTTTAGAGGACTTTACAAAAGTTATGATTTGCTTGTTCAAGCTGTGGAGGGAATTTTTCCTCTGCTTTGTCAGTTCCCTCTTGTTCTTAGACATCAGTTTCTTCCTCTTGTTATAACCTGTTTATACTTGCGGTCCACCAGAGTGGATTGTTTTTTTTTTTGAGGACTTAGGTTTGATGTGGTTAGGTACAGCTGAGTCTATACAGTTTAAGTGTTTATACAGAGCGTTTATGTACAACTCCACATAGGAGTCATTGTTGTTTGTGATTTCGGGGATATAAAACTTTTTATGCCATCTCTTAATAGGTTGTAATTTGCTTTAGAAAAGTTTTTTAGTTGTTTTGCTCCTGTGGAGGTGTCAGGTGCAATAATTACTTTGAATTAGGCTGATTTATGGTCCAATCCTACTAGGGAAGACATCACACGGGGCGGGGGAGGGGAGTGCAGTGACCCCCATATTGGTGAATAGTTATGTCTAGGATATTTGAGCCACTTGTAGAGGTGCAGACTATCTTTTGCAGAGCATTTGTGTTGACAAAGTCCAGGAACCTCTGGCCATGTATGTTTGTGCTCATGTACGTCACCCAGTTGATGGAAGGATAGCTGAAATTTCCGATGACTGAAGTGTCTTGGGCTATTTGATGAGTGACTCCAGTAAGTCCAGGTAGGTGGTGTGCTTTTCTTGGTTCATGATGGGGGACCTATAGCTAGCAATGATGTGCTTGGCTATTTTGCCTATAGTTCATTGGACATGTATTAGCTCAACAGAGTCATACTGTTTGACCAGTCATGAGGTATACTTGGCTTTAATGAAGATGGTTACACCTCCACCTTTGGTTCTTTCACAATCGTTTTGAGGTCTGAATGTGTAGAATGCTTTGTAGCCTTGCACAGCCGGGGTGCTCTCCACGGCCTTGAACCAGGTCTCAGTGACTGCACAGACATTAGCATCTTCCAAAGTGAGCAGTGCTTCTAGGGAGTGCAGTTTCCTGTTTAGACTCCTAGCATTAAGCAGCAGAACCTTGAGTTGGTCTCCAGTGGATTTTGTTATGCTGGAAAGTTTGTTGTTTTGACATTGCTTTAAAAAGGCACTATGGATGAGGCAAGCTCCTTTGCCAGTATCCAAAATCCTTGAGAAGACAGGTGTGGGCCATCTTTAACAAAGCAGTGTGGCCTGTTGACTATATCTTCCCAGGCTGACAGATACTGGATCCTCCTGGACTGACACCAGAAATTAAGCCAATTGTTGAAGTCAATCATTTTTTGTTTATATTGTGGCATCATCTTGGGTGAAGGTTGAATGCTGCTTAGGGCCAGAGTATTACCTGCCTGGGATGATAATCTGAGAGTTCAGTCATTTCTTTGTTTATATAGTCCAGAGAGATATGTCTCAAGTTATTCACCTCAACATGGACAATGACAGTCATAAGGGTACTTCTTGTTGAATGACTTAAGTGCATGCACAATTTGACAGATCCTGGCACGTGACAGGCAGCTGACCGTGATCTTCTCCTTGTCCAGCCTGATGAGGGGACATCTGTGTCTCTCACTATGGAGTTGCCTATGACCAAGACATTAGGTTTTGAGATGTTTTGCCTTAGGGGCTTATTTGTAGAGACACTGGTATATGTGTTATTATGTGCAGTGGTTTCTATATGCATAGCAGTGTGTGCAAATGGTTTAAGTTTGTGAGGTCTCTGATCTTTTGTTAGACTTCTAGTGAGTACCTCGCTGTATGTGGGTTAATGTGTCATGAACTTATTTTGTGTGAGAGGTGAAATGTGTGTGCTGACAACCTGTTTAATGTCCGGTTTGTTGTTACGTGAGAGAACTGATTCCAATTTCATAGCATAATTACATCTCTCACATAGGGTATTTGTTTTAGAAGTAAGTGGTTGTCAGTATACCTAAGGCAATTACTACATTGCCTCAGGATGTCCATTTCAACCAGGCTGGCCAGAGAAATGATGGGAAATTGCCCGTCCATTATATCAGTTTTTTACTTTAGGTACTATTAGGGAAGGCAGTTGTCTAGTTAGACCAGTTTTTGCACTAGAACCAACAAAGGTGGCTAGGGATGATAAGTGTGACATTGCTGCTGAGTTGCCTGTAGTGCAGCAGAGAAGCTTGGGATGAGTCTACTGACAGCATTTGCGGCTATACAGGGCACAACTAACCCCTGCTACATGGTGAATAGCAAAGCACAAACACAAGGCTTAAATACAGGCAAGCATAAACACTTTTAAGCTAATCTGCCAATAGGAAAGCACACAGTGAACCCCTCTCCAGCAATCCTTAGCTCAGACAAGTCCAGATCTACACTATTATGCCACAGGGGTGTCGTTCTTAATATAAGATGGCTGTTTTAGTGCTCAAGTGTATCAATAACAGGCTAGATTCAGCAGATCTGAATCTAGACTATACTATTTAGACTAACAGTATAGTTGAAATCAAGTGCAGGAAATGGTGCAGTCACAAACAGTAAAAGCAGAAACACTGTAGCAATTAGATTAAGCAAAAAACATTTAAAAGTGCAGTAGAATTACAATATCAAAGTCAAACTGCATAACATAGTTTTCAGTTACACTATCAGTCATAATGCAACTGTTCTTGAGTGGTTTATTGCAAGTTTCCCCATGAAGTTTCGTACATTTGGGTATTTATACGTACTTTCATGTGTCTATATATTCATATGCAAAGTGTGCATTTTATATATGTATATTTTAAGATCCTAGGAGACAATGGAGGCAGGATTTCAATAAAAAAACATATTTGTTTTGTAACATCACAGCAAAAAAATAATAATAGCAGCTCACCTGGCTCAAAACAAAAATGGAACAGAACTTTCAGTTACTTTTTCATCAAACAAAATTAAAATTCATCAAAATCTTTCCGAATACAGGCTGTCTTAAAAAAGTCCCAGACTGTAGACTTTAACTAGGCTGTAGATATTTCTTTCAAGTACAATTCCACAAGTTAGTCTAGACTCAGTTGTCATATGCCACATTCCCAGGGTCTTTCAGGCATCCCCCCCATGAACCTCCAGATGCAGATCATGCTTATTGACTCATTCATCAATAAAAACAAACCTGAAAGCTGCTACAACAAAATTGCTAAGTTTGCTACTAATTCATCCTCCTTTACCCACCACTGTAAAGCTCTGCATACCCTTATCTGACTGGAACTCCACCTCTCCTACATTCAACTTATAATAAATACATAAAATCATACACAAACCACTAGCCTGCCCATTTCTTACCCTTTTAATCAAAGTATAATTCCCTAAAAGAACTCTCACATCAGAAAACAAACAACTTCTCACCATAAGTAAACCACATAAATCCCCTGGGCAAAGCCTATACTCATACTCAGTAGCAGAAAAATGGAACTCCCTACCTCTAACCACCAGATCTATTTCTAACCTACCCACCTTTAAATGCTCCCTAAAGGGGTACTTTACAAAATCATGGACCTCCTCCTGTGCCACTCCTGGCTGAACCTACTCACTATACTTCACTCACCCCCTTCAGCCTAAATCACACCTTATTCACTTCATCTTTGCAGACCTTTGTTCTGCTCTTTCACCTAAGCTAACTGAAGACACCCTACCTACACTCTGTTTATAATCTATTTCTCTCAACCCTTCTTCCTTCTATAATTATAATATGAACACCATCTCACATACTAACACATCATTCAGTTTCCCCTCACTGCCTCTAATCATGTGATCTCAAATATCTCTAAATGTCTTATTAGAATTGTCTTGGGTCTTATTTATCACTTACTAATCTATGTAACAAATAATGTAACTATTGAGTTTTTCCTCACATATTTTCTCCAATTCATATTATTGTTTTTCATTGTACTCTAGTATGAAACATATGTTCTATGTTTTTTTTATTACAACAATTCTTTTCACTTTTATGTTTTGTACCGTAACAGGATATTTTGCGATTTAAAATATCTGTACTTGATGTTTTGTAGTGTAACAAGATCTTTTGTGATTTGAAATATCTGTACTTGATTTTTGAAAGATTGTGGAGGTTTTGTCCTTGGGCCACCGCTGAAAATGTGCACTTTCTATCTCAGTCAGACTTTCCCAGTAAACACATATCAAATAATTAATAAATTGAACAAGTATAGTTTTGAGTATCTTCTTAACATAAACAGTGGAAAAGTGGCTCAGATACTGTTGTCAAATTTAGTTCAAAATAAAGAAATGTAATATGCTATATATTTTGCCCTGTATACTTTACTGCCAGTTGTTTTGACAAGGTATCAAGTGAACTATGTTTTTTGCACATGTAGTAAGTAAATATAAATTTAGAAAAGGAAGGACTTCTAAAAATGCTGAAACGATCTTCTCTGAGGTAATTGCCTTTGTATTCCAAGCCACATCCTTGAGACATTCTGCTACATTCTTTTTTAACATTTTGACATTTGCTATATACTTGGAAACTTAGGAGATATTCAGAAGAAGCACAATGGTGTGGTAAATCGCTCCTTGAAGATAGTAATGGTGATGTAGCCTGATAGAGATTAGGTATACATAAGTGTTGACCTAGCACATGCTGGGGCTCATGCTACATAATGAAGCTACAGAGTCAAAAAATGGTAGTCAGTGCACAGCTGAGCCAACCACTTTGAGTAATCACATGACTTGGGGAAATCAGCATGATGGTAGTGTGCCAAGTGCTATGCACATTCACATGCACATCAAATTGCCTCATGACTGCTACCTTGGCACAGCTGAGAACCCATACAAGGACTCCACAGGAAAGCATCAACATATTTTGTTATATAAATGTGAAGGAAAGGGTGTATAGAACAGCTAGAAAAAGGGACGACTAAGCAAGGGGACACATGGAAGGACAATAGGAAAGTAAGATTAGCATGGGGGTCTGGGAAAAAAGGTATTTTTGTGTGACAGGTTCCCCTTTTTCTTTTGAATAAAGGTAGAGGTGGAAAATAGCATAGGAAAGGTATGGGAAGGAGGACAGGGGGATGACAGCAGGAGCAGACAAACTAGCATTTAATTTAAAGACTGGCAAGGAAGGTAGTGACATAAAAGGTGGGCAACAATGCCAAAGTAGATAGATGCAGAGTGACCAAGAGTGGGCAACTAGTGATATGGAGGACTGGACTACAAACAGCGGGCAGTTGGTATGGAGTGATGTATGGGGGGGCACAGTAATATTGATAGGATGGGATGTAGAAGGCTTGCCAAGCCAGAGCAGAGGTGAGCCCACCTCTCTGTGGGTGACATCATGGGCAGGCTCTGCCTCTTGGTAGCCTGGTGTTTGGGGCCAGCAGGTTACAAAGCTCTTGCAGACAAATGAAGAGGTGATCCATGGTGGCAGTGCAGGCATCAAGCTGCATGTCCACCTTGGTCCTCACTAGATGTCAAACCACACTGAGTGATCTAGGATGGCTCCTCTGTGCTACTGTATGATGAGAAGCATATGCCACCCTCTGTAGAAGGAGCAACAGAGGCCAGCAGTGAATCCTCTAGGTCACTTTGGATTGACCTTTATCACCATGCATAGTGGTTGGCCTGGGGTCTCTTGTGGACCAAACACAGTTGGCATGGTGGCTACTGTCTTACCTCTGCCTACTCTGCACCAGTCCTGCAGAAAATGAAAATAAAGGGAGAAAAACAAATTAACATAATAAAAAAATATATAAAACAAGACAAAAAATGTAGTATGATTTATTACAGCAAGACCTGAAATGGAGGGAAACAAACCACCAAAGCAGCATGCAGCAATGGCAATGTAATGCACGGACATCACCTCAGGTGTAAGTGGCACATTTTAGAACAGTACTACAGTTACTGAAGGAAACAGCCTATAAAATCTATGAAAAATTAAGCAATTGATAAATATTAAAAGAAAAAAATGTAACTGCTCAGTGCTGTAGTATTCACTTTTATTACAGTAATACAATAATGCATGCAATTCAGTAGAAAGAGAGAGAGAGATGGGGGGAGAGAGATGGAGACATTGATCTCAACTGTCCAGATTTTTGCAGAATGTCCAGATTTTTTTGACTTATAGTTTGTCCATTGCTCATAAATTTGTAGTTTTCTAGCAAATCACCAGTAAATCTTTGAGGACTGAAGTCACACCAATGGCGGACATTTGATTTTCAGGCTTCATATTGGGTGCAAGGTTGGCATAATGGTTAAGATATTTCACTTACAGACACCAGATGCATAGTTTGATTTTCACATGGAGTAATTGCCCAGGCTTAAAACTTTCATATCTTTTCTGTCCTTCTGCACCTGTCTAATGGAGTTCCTTTGATTGTGACCACTCTTTCTGCATTTATTGATTTGATCTTCATAGTTACCCAGTATTATTTTAACCAGTCTTTGACAGTTTCATAGCTTTTTTGCCCTCCTGTACCCGCCCAGCTTCTCAGGAGATTTAACCTGACCTGGAATATCCTCTTAACTTCATTAGTAACTGCAGCATTGCTTGCAGTGGTGTTCCCTATGTTTATTTCAGCAACCTGATAATAAATTTATCATCTTTGCTTTACTGTTTGCTCTAGCTTTGCTTTTTTAACTCTGCCTTACATTTGTCATTTTAGTATACTATTTAGTTCTTTTTGTTTGTCTTACTAGTTTATTTTATTTGTACCGTAGTTTTTCTCATCTGTGTTGTTTTCTGTGATTCACAGCAGCTTTGCAAGGTTTCACATCCTTTACTTTCATAATTGCTGTGCATTTGTCCCAGATACCTGGGGTGTTGTAGAGATCTTAACAACTATATGTTAACAAAATGACCCTCTATTGTTAGTCCCTTCTCACTGTCCTGTACCTGCTCTTGTTTCTGTTATCCTTACTTCTCTTAACACTTTGGAACTTGATTTGAACTTTTGCTCACAGTGTGGGAGTAGTCACTCACCACAGTGTAATGCATCCTCTTCTCTCTGCTGTTTCCTCACCCATTAGTCCTTTCCTCTTCTACTCACTTTATCAAGCATGGTGCTTTTTCAGTGCTGTATTGAGACAAAGCTGTTCCACTTTGACTGTTTTCTATGCTCTTCTGTCACTACCTCCAATATTCTTGTCTCTGTTCTTCCTGTAACTTTAATCTTTAGAGGTAAAATGCGAGAATTGTCCAGCTCTCTTTGTTCTTACTGTTTTCCTACCCTTACTTGTTTCTTCTTGTCCTGTGTTTCCTCCTGTCCTTCCTTCCTTACTCCTTATAATACCTAGCCATAAAGGAAACAACAGTAAGAGTGTTGCCACATCCAAGAAGTACGTGGGTGTTTCACTTTCCCTTGTGCTTTTACCTTTCACTCTTTTTCCTTGCATGCTATCCTTTGTCTCCATGCATTTCACTCAGCCTTACTCTCTTCTACCTTTCCCTATCTGTTTCATCTGATCTCATCTCTTCTCTTGCTCTATACCCTTCCATGTGTCTATTTCTGTCTCTGACTCTCTTTATCATAATTATTTTTATCCCGTCTATGTTCCCGTTTCCTTAAACTACCTTCCTGTTTTTCCTACCAATAACCTTACCCTAATACTACTGTTGTTCCTCATAACATTCCTCTCACTACTACTTTCACTTCTCTACCCTTATCATGCCTTCACTTCTGCTTCCACATTTTTCAGTCCCTTTTCTTGACATTCAATCTGATCCATTCTCAACCCTGATTTGATCTTTCTTCCCACTGTTTCCTCTTCAGTTTTATGTATGCTGCATCATCTCTTTTGTGGTCATCCTTTTTCTCTACACCCAATCACAGCATGTCATCTGCATTAAAGTGCAGATTTCTCTCCTTACCCCTTTCTCTTAGTCTTCCTTTTCTTGTTTTCCATCTTATAACTCTGGATTGCTTAGTACTTATTATGACTTACAGCTTTGCCTTTCCCAATGCTTTATAGTAAAGCTCTCTCATCCAGCATTGTGTTATTGTCTCATGCTACGTACTTTGGTGACACCAACTATGAACTTTATGGACATGTTTTCCTGTCAGACATACTCTACCCATATAGATTATTCATCAGCCACTTTGTATGTATTCATGTTGTCAAATCTATCCCCATTTTTTCCTTTTTTACATTATTGCAATAGTCCCTCAACATCCCCTGAACGCAGTTGACAAACCATCATTTAAACTGTTATAAACCCACTTCTTGTTGTCTGTCACAGGTCATGCAACTTCTTAGATGTGCCTATAAGCATTTCTAATTTGCAGTACATTCCTTTTATCCAATGCCTAGGTCTTATTAATGTGGTCCATACTCCCTTTCAACCTTCTTTGGTTATCTCCATCCAGCCTCAAGCCCCTGCACATTAATGCCTGGCATGTTTCCAAAAAGCTTAAGTAAAGCCTGGTCTTGTGGATCTGAGCACATCTAACATCCAGGCCACTTCTGACTCCTGGTTAGAGTTATTTATCTTGGACACTGAAGTCATATTACTTTACTATATTATTTTTAAGCATGACTGTACTTATAAATGTGCTAGGGGTGTTGTTTTGCTTTCCAGAGATATAGTTTTTGCTGATGCTGAAATCATAATTATCATCCATGAATGTGCACTGACAATTCACTCATTAATAATGCATAGTAAGCAATGCTACAGTAATGGAGACTGCTACCATGTATATTCCTTCAAATCAGCAGATGCCTTTTTTGAAGATACAGCTGGATGGTTCACAAGCTATATCAGATCTGAAGTTACCATTCTTGTAATTGCATGCATGGAACTTTTTTACCCAGTATAGTAATCCTGTATGGTCTGTGACAGGCTAATTTCCTCCCAAGACTGACAAATCCTCAGGGAAAGAGAATATCTTAATCTGGATTCTTTCTTATCACTTTGACAGCAGTATTGCAGCTGGAATCCTGTCTTATGCTATAAGTCACAATCTCCCCAGTTTTGCAGCTTGACATGCACAAAATGCCTAACCATTGCCATTTTCTAAAACTATGAAGCTTCAAATACCTGTATAACCAAATGGTTTCAATACTTATTTTGAGTATTGACTGCTATATTATAAACCAAGTATCAGTCCTAGACTTTAGTTTTTGACTTCTTTAACTGGTCAGTTTCTGCCATCCACTGTGAGATGGTCTCATTGTATAGCTTCTGATTCAAAAGGTCTGGAGTTCCTTGAATTACTCTTGAACTAAAAAGAGGAACAGAGCAGTTGACATAATGGTTAAGATCTATTCTGAGCTCAGGCCAGTACCTGAATAGAGTTTGCATGTTCTCCTTGTGTCTCTGTGTGGATCCTCCCACCTCTTACAAACAGTATGATGTCCTCAGTCTGTGCTAGTAACCAAGGAGCCTGAATCCTCACCACTGGCAATGGAGAGGGATGTTCACTTGGAACAAAAATGGATACACCTAGTATTTCCAGATGCAGCTCTCTGCATCAAGCACAATTTTCCTTAGGAGCACACAGGAAACATCCTCAGTCAGGGGTCTGGATTTCTCTGTCTCCCTCCAGGTCCCCAGTAAGACTCCCCACTGGCACAGGTATAGAGTTGAGACCTCAGCCGAGTGTTCAAGCCAAGTTCTCCAGCCCCCTCTCTGTGAAACCAATGCTTCATGTCCCTGCTCCAAACAGCTGACACACACACACACACACACACACACACACACACACACCTGGGAAAGGCTGGCACAGATTTACTAGCTATGCCCCCTTCTGTCTAAACTATAATATACTTACACCACCACCACACATTCCAAAGTCAGCTACTCTAAGGCTCTTGCAAGGGTACCCAACTATACTGACTGAAATTAATATAATACAAATGGTAGTTTGACCAGCAGCAAGGCTTTCAGGTGTGGCCAGAGCCGTCACCAAATGTGTATAAGTACTCTCAGAGATTAAAATATTCTCTAAAAGACCAGCCACAATAAAAAGTTTAAATATATATATATATATATATATATATATATATATATATATGAACATGAAAATACTAAATATCTATTTATAGTAAATACCAGAGTTTCAATCGCAGAAAATATTAAAATAACACAGATAAATAGATGCACACAGATACAGAAAAACAGTACATAACTAATCTCACTACATTTTCCTGACTGATCTAAAGAATTACTATTCTCTGGTTCGCTTACTAGACAAGGCAAGATGAAGTAGGTGAGGGGTCCTTCTTTGTCCGGTTCCAAAAACATACTGCAATGAGACTTCAGTCTTACCTAGTATTAAAATATCATTTTTTAGTGATGAATTACAGAATGGCATCACATACATCTGGTCATCTGACTTCTGGTTCCCATGCTACCCCCCTTGGCTATAAGCTGTCAGGATTTAGCACATATGTGTCAAATGTACACATGCACGCAGAGCCTTGTTAAGATCTGCTGCAGCTCCTGAAAGTCATAAAACAATTTCAAACCTCCACCCTTACAGAGTAGCAAATAGTTCACCCCAAAGACAATGCAAAAATCTTCCTAGTACAGACTTTTTTCCCCTGGCTGCATTGAGAACTGTAAGATACAATCTTTATGACCTAATCCAGGTAATTTATTTTCTTACTATTTTCAAAGTTAGGTGAATTGACCTTGACCACTTCTCTTCCAGTATCCACTGCTGCAATATATACATTTAAACAGTTACAATAATGCATGTGCATTTCTTTTTCTGTTCAGCAGGGCACACTGTTGATACATTTTCACAAGGAGCTTTGCAAATACATTTTAGCACAAGCACCTATAGAAATCAGTTTGATATTCAAATAACATATAATTCTTTACTAAATTCCAGCTAGCTTGCTGACATATGTTACACATCAACTGACCTACTTCTCCTGGCATAGCTGGCAATACCTCACATCATCACACACAGTATCCTCTAGATAAGAGTATACAGATCACAGACTGCATGCTGTGTCAAGATAACCCACTTGGTAGTGTGACTATTGGCTCTTGGTGATTGAGACATGTTGACTAATGTCTTAGGTATGGGTCTTTGCTGTTGAGAGAATGGGCTAAAATGTATTAGGACAGATTTTGTGGTGGGTATGTGTGTCTGAATGTGTGCATGTTTGTCTGTAGGCACAGGAATGAGCTGGGTGAGTGTGTATTAGTTTATGTATGTATGTATGTGGGAATGTGTGTGCTGTAGGGGTAAGTATGAGGGTGGGTGGTGTGTGTGTCATACCTTTCAACTAAACAGATTTTGGTAGAATGTCCAGGTGTTTGCTTTATATTTTTGATCTGTTCCTCATAAAACATGTGGTTTTCTGGCTAGTCACTGAGGACAGAAATACGATTCAGACTCCATATCGTTCAGAAAATGCAAGCTAACATAAATCCTGTTCTAGAAAATTTCTAAGTTTATAAGAGCAACATTTAAAGTCTATCCCTATTTTTGGGCCATTGTCCATATTTCTGGCACTAAGAGGTTGAAAGGTATGGTGATGAGTGTCTCTGCCTGGGTTGTTGTACTAGAAGTATTAGATAGGGAATTGATTCTAAATGTATGTGTGTGGGTAAATGGGCGAGTGTGTCCACAAGACCAAGTGACTGTTGGGGGGAGGGTTTGCTTGATGCTTTCTTGTGTTTGTATGTGTGAGAATGAGATAATAGGCTAAATAGTAGGAACAGATGTTAAATATTACAGTTATAAACTAAAAATTTGCTAGAATAACTGGAACTATGTTAGCATGCATTTTGTGTGTGTCTGTGAGACAGAGATTAAAAGGTCCAAAAGTGGGAAACAGATTTTTAAATATTGATCGGAAACCTGGACAATTACTGGAATATTTGGATCAGTTGGCATGTATTTTATGAAGGATATGAAATCTGGATTCCGGGCTAAGCAAAACATGATGGTGGGACAAAGGCTGAAAAAAATGAAAAATTTTTAAATATTGCTTTTATAAACTTAGAATATCACTGGAATAATTGTTTCTGTGTTAGTGTGTGTGTGACTGACCCAGTAATATGGACATACTTTAAATATTGCTCTTATAAACTTGGAAAGTTGCTGGAATAATTGGATCTGTGTTAGCAAACATTCGTGTGTGAACAAAGACCCCAAAATAGTGGTTGATTTTTAAATAGAGCTGTTATAATCTGAAAAAGTTGCTGGAATAGTTGGATCTGTGTTAACATGCATTTTCTGTGTGGTTGGTCAAATAACTGGATATGTGTTAGCTTCCATTCTCTGTGTGGTTGGTAAAATAAACAGATCTGTGTTAGCATCCATTTTTGTATGTGAGCAGACCCAAACATAGGGGCTCTATAAACTGCTGCTATAAACTGGAAAACTTGCAGGAATAGCTGGATCCATGTTAACATGCATTTTCTGTGTGGTTGGTAGAATATCCAGATCTGTGTTAGCATTCAGTTTTGTGTGAGCAGACCCAAACATAGGGGCAGATTTTTAAATACCGCTGTTATAAACTGGAAATGTTGCCGGAATAACTGGATTTGTATTAACATGCATTTTCTGTGCAAGAATAAAGACCCAATAATGGGGATAGATTTTAAATTTTGATGTCATAAATTTAGAAAGTTGCTGGAATAACTGTCTCAGTGTTAGCATGCATTTTTGTGCTTGAACATACACATATTTTAAATATTTCTCTCAACTTAAGACAGTTGCTGGAATAACTGAATTTGTGTTAGTATGTGTTTTCTTTGTGGTTGGTAGAATAACCAGATTTTTGTTGGCATCCATTTTTGTGTGTAAGCAAACCCAAACATAGGGGCTCATTTTAAATACCACTGCTATAAACTAGAAAAGTTGCAAGAATAACTGGATCTGTGTTAACATGCATGTTCTGTGCGAGAACAAAGACTCAATAATGGGGACAGATTTTAAGTTTTGCTGTTAGAAACTTGGAAAGTTGCTGGAGTAACTGTGTCAGTGTTAGCATGCATTTTTGTGTCTGAACATACACATATTTTAAATATTTCTCAAGTTAGAAAGTTGCTGGAATAACTGGATCTGGGATAGCATGCATTTCCTGTGTGGTTGGTAGAATAACCGGATTTGTGTTGGCGTAAGCAGGGATCTACACAAGCTTGAAGATTCAAAACTTCGAACTGCAAATGGTTGAGACCATAAGATCGAAGTTTTGAAACTTCGAAATTTTAATGAAAAAAAAATAAAAATAATTTTATTTTTTACGTTTTGCAGGGGGAAAGCCCCCCCCACTAAATAAATATACCAACTCCGAGATCACACTACAGTGAAGAAAACAGTAAATTTCATGTTCCACTCTGTACGGCAATCTCCATTCAAATTGTTCTAAGTTTCAAAACTTCAAGCTTGTGAAGGCAATCTGTGAGCAGACCCAAATATAAGGGCTAATTTTAAATACCACTGCTATAAACTGTTAAAGTTGCCAGAAGAACTGGATCTGTGTTAGTATGCATTTTGGGAAGTATATGAAGTCTGCACAAAAACCAAACATGATGGATGGGCAAAGGCCTGAAAATAGCAACAGATTAAGTACTGCTCTTAATAAACTTAGAAAGTTAACAGTTTGCTGATATTAGTTGCAGAGTTTCACTGTTTTACACTCTAGTTCTTGTGCTTCTTAGAGCACTGTAGTTTTAATAGCCATGCATATTCTAAATTTCTGTTGTATTGTATGCTGAGATTCACTTTGGCTTGTGTTTACTGTTTAGGGCACAAGTAGTATATTCATCTTTGTGTTTTGTACTAATATACTAAAGGAAAGACCCAGTTCTAGTTCATGTCTTGACTGTCATAGCCTTAGTTTAAGGTACTGTGCTGTTTTCTCAGTGCTGTTGAGCACTGTTTACTGAAAACAGTTGATACAAATACATCAGTTGGAGAAAATTATCTGAACTTTTGTAACATGAAGCAGCCAGAGCGAAGGATAAAAATTCAGGTGTGTAGCACCATTAGCTTGGATAGAATTGCAGCTTAAATGTTATAACTCACTATTCTGTTGCTATTGCCTTAATATATGTATAATACAGTGGAACAAGAGAAAAACCTGCCTATTTGTTTCTGTTTCTTTTCTTTGCATTAAACTGCACCCATTGTGGCATTATACTGTGGCTGTTGTGATGTCTTGCGTTATACTGCATTTAGGTTGAGTGGTGTGGTGAACTTCTGTCCAAACTTGTAAGCTGACTGCAGATTCTCCATTGCTCATCAGACCTGATGCTGGAAAAAAGTTGCTGTCACTGTTTTAAAGCTTCTCTGGATAACCGATCCATGACTGAAATGTTGGCAGGTAGCCTGCTTTAGGCCTCATTATGCCTGGAATAATAGATGTACTAGTAGCTAGAAATCCTGTCCATTTTCCTTGTTCCAACAGAGAAAAATACAGTTACTGAACTTGTACTTATTGAGCATCCAATGAGTTTTTTTTATGCGTTCCTACTGCTTATATCGATTGTAATGCTTGTATCCAGTCTGTGACCGAATCTGAGATGTAGCTGGGCTCCACTAGCCTTCTCCATGCTGCATGGCTTTGAAGTACACATAACAGTGGTACATATTTTTCATGTACTGAGAAAGTTTTAGCCAAAAATAAGTCCTTGGACACTCAGCTTTTCACTGGAATGTTGCCTGTAGAAATTTTAGTTTGCATTGCATTGCCCTGCCCTAACTTTAGTAGGCAGAAGAAATGTCCATTTCTGATTGTGAGTTTATGTTGTAGGAATGGAGTCTACAGTGAAACGGAAACAAATATCAGGTGCACAGCAGAGGAAGGCAAAGCATGCTGCTCATCAGGAGGAGGCAGCACAGCTGTCAGCAAGTTTAGCCGCTTCCTGACTTGATAAGTTGAAACCCATTGTACATAACTGACCATTAAGTGTAAACCAATACAATGTACAGGGCTCCAAATTCAGCCTTATAATTGTAACCTGCCTTTTGATAGGCAACAATAAATAATGACATAATTGGTATGTAGTAGATCATTTTCTCACTTTTCATTCATCACTGAAACTATCACCATTACCATCCATGGCACTGTATAACTGAGCATGTCAATGGATGGATTAAGGAAGGACGCTTTAAACAGGACTTCAGTACACATGCAACAACAATTTTTCAAGCATGTGGCTGCCAGCTTTGCGGTGATTGTCATTTGCCTCTGTACTATGTAGGCAGCCCTTTCTGAGGGGAGAACTGTAGAGCTGCTCATATTCTGTGTAATGAGTAAGGCAGCATCAAGCTGGCAACACCTCTGCACTTATTTTACTGAGTAAACATGATTGCTTCAGTCATGCATTGGGCAGCAGCATATACTAAGTGGGTTCTTTTCACCAGGCAAGCCAAAAAGCTGTCAAATCCTGTGGTACCTGCAGTGGTTTCAGATGGACAGTAAAATATTGGGTACATTTTTTTTTTAGATTGTGGAAAGCTGAAGTAGTTCTTTCATCATTCAGAAGTTGTTGTTGTTGTTGTGTCTTTTGGCTTTTCCCGGTTAGGGGTTGCCACAGCGGAACTCTGGTCCGCTAATGATTGGCAGCATATTTTTACGTGCCGAGTTGCCAGCTCTGACGCACAACCTTCAACAAAGGTACGCCCATTCACGCATGTCTCCACACAGAAGACGCTCTAGCTGAGAATTGAACAGGACGTCTTACTGTGAGGCAACAACGCTACTGCAGCACCACCACCGCAGTTATTTCATCATTCAGAAGTCATAAGATTATTTGTTTTAGGCCTGTCATGGAACTGTCAGTGCCTGTGGCAGCAGCAGAGCTGGGTGTTGTAGGCATGTCATGGAACCGTCAGTGCCTGTGGCAGCAGCAGAGCTGGGTGTTGTAGGCATGTCATAGAACCGTCAGTGCCTGCAGCAGAGCTGGGTGTTGTAGGCATGTCATGGAACCGTCAGTGCCTGCAGCAGCAGCAGAGCTGGGTGTTGTAGGCATGTCATGGAACCATCAGTGCCTGCAGCAGCAGCAGCAGAGCTGGGTGTTTTAGGCCTGTCATGGAACTGTCAGTGCCTGCGGCAGCAGCAGAGCTGGGTGTTGTAGGCATGTCATGGAACCATCAGTGCCCGTGGCAGCAGCTGAACTGGGTGTTGTAGGCATGTCATGGAACCATCAGTGCCTGTGGCAGCAGCTGAACTGGGTGTTGTAGGCATGTAATGGAACCATCAGTGCCTGTGGCAACAGCAGTGCTGGGTGTTGTAGGTGTGTCATGGAACTGTCAGTACCTGTGGCAGCAGCAGAGCTGAGTGTTGTAGGCATGTCATGGAACCATCAGTGCCTGTGGCAGCAGCTGAACTGGGTGTTGTAGGCATGTCATGGAACCATCAGTGCCTGTGGCAGCAGCGCTGGGTACTGTAGGCATGTCATGGAACTGTCAGTGCCTGTGGCAGCAGCAGAGCTGGGTGTTATAGGCATGTCATGGAACCATCAGTGCCTGTGGCAGCAGCTGAACTGGGTGTTGTAGGCATGTCATGGAAACATCAGTGCCTGTGGCAGCAGCGCTGGGTATTGTAGGCATGTCATGGAACTGTCAGTGCCTGTGGCAGCAGCAGAGCTGGGTGTTATAGGCATGTTATGGAACCAACAGTGCCTGTGGCAGCAGCAGAGCTGGGTGTTGTAGGCATGTCGTGGAACTGTCAGTCCCTGTGGCAACAGCAGAGCTGGGTGTTGTAGGCATGTCACGGAACCATCAGTGCCTGTGGCAGCAGCAGAGCTGGGAGTTGTAGGCATGTCATGGAACCGTCAGTGCCTATGGCAACAGCAGAGCTGGGTGTTGTAGGCATGTCATGGAGCCATCAGTGCCTGTGGCAACAGCAGAGCTGGGTGTTGTAGGCATGTCATGGAACCGTCAGTGCCTGTAGCAACAGCAGAGCTGGGTGTTGTAGGCATGTAATGGAACCATCAGTGCCTGTGGCAACAGCAGTGCTGGGTGTTGTAGGTGTGTCATGGAACTGTCAGTACCTGTGGCAGCAGCAAAGCTGAGTGTTGTAGGTGTGTCATGGAACTGTCAGTGCCTGTGGCAGCAGCAGAGCTGAGTGTTGTAGGCATGTCATGGAACCATCAGTGCCTGTGGCAGAAGCAGAGCTGGGTGCTGTAGGCATGTCATGGACCATCAGTGCCTGTGGCAGCAGCAGAGCTGGGCAAGGGGCAATTTGCTATAGGGAAAGGCATTCTACAGAGCAGTGTAGATTGTGTCAGCACACACTGTCTTATTACAAGGTCTTTGGGTAACACTTCTCTTAATACATTGCAGCAATCATTCTGACTAGCTTTCCCCTTTCTTTTTAGTCAATGTGATACAGTGAAAGTACTGATGAGAGGAGCTGCACAACCAGATATTCATGGAAAATCAGCTGCAAGTCCTCAAAGTTCAAACAGATTGATTATAGCTGAACCTGTGAGTCAAGAATCAGTAGCTGTGACTCCATCTGGAAGTCATGAATGAGAGGAGGCCTGTGGTATATCCAGTAGCACCTATGACAGCATTGACATGATCGAGGTGGAGACCAAGACAGGTTTGATTAAAGAAAATGCAGTATCCTTGAGCATGATCTTCAATCAAGTGCCATGACAGTGGGCTACACAAGTATTGCAGCAGGACATGTGCAACTCTTCAAACATTCTAATACTCAGAGCAGTATGTAACAGCATGAATGCTGCCATAAAAGATTATGACATTGGCTTGTACAAACATGGTCTTCTTACAGATATCGACAAAAAAATCATCTTGACCATGTGCTGGCTACACCAGAATGCTTTGAGTTCTCTAAGTGTTTCATGGGGTATTCTCGAAGCCAGTAAAACAGAAGTTTCAGTCCACAGCTTCTGCATGAATTCCAATTTGCACAGT
Source organism: Protopterus annectens (assembly GCF_019279795.1). NCBI lineage: Eukaryota > Metazoa > Chordata > Ceratodontiformes > Protopteridae > Protopterus > Protopterus annectens. The sequence continues at coordinate 507,423,799 of NC_056725.1, read as the reverse complement.
ATTCAAAGAGTTTGGATGGGGGTCTTTTGTGGTCAATGCTTTGTCTTCAACACAGCTAGTGTGTGTGTGCTGGTCTCCACACCTGTGACCGATTGGTCTAACACAAGGAAGATTCTTGAACAACATAGCAAGCTAAAGGACCATGGAAATGCACTTGCAAAGTCAGAGGCATTTCTGGAAGTATGCTCTGGCCATCTGCAAACAGCTTGTGAGTGCATTCCACAGAAAGATAAGTTGCAGGAACACACAGTTCATGCCTTGAGACATATTGTGTGGATAATGCTTCTCTGTGGAAGACGGACTGTGCCATTGCATGGAAAACAGGCTTGCACAGGGAACTTTAAAGCATTGCTTGACTACATGGCAGAAGTGGACTCTGTACTCGATGACCATTTAAGGGAGGGTCCGGGAAATGCACTATACACTTTGGCACAAATGCAAAATGAAATTATTAATCATATTAGGTTACAGATCCAGAGAAAATTTTTAAGTAGAGTTAAAGAGGAAAAGTTTTTAAGTTTAATTGCTGATGGAATAACTGGCATCTCCCATAAGGAGCAAGTGACTCTGGCTCTACGTTATGTTCATAGCAGTGACAGAAATGTAGAAATCCATGAAGACTTAATTGAACTTGTTGAAGCATATGCACCACAGGAAAAGCCTTATCTGACCTCTTTTTACAATGACTCACAGCATGAAGTGTAGACATTTTAATGGTGGCCATTTTAATGATGTGCAGGCAAAAATTCAAGCCCTGTTTCCAGAAGCAGAGTACACTGCCTGTAAAGTGCACAAGCTCAACACTGCCATAGTTCATGCATGTGCAATGCGTGACATGGAAACACTCGACACGTATGGGAAAATAATTGCAAAGCTAAATTCATCCACTAAACGTCACAACGAGTATTTAGCCCACCTTAAGGAATTCACACAGTTCCCATGTGAGGATGAAGACAGAAGTACCTCACTTCAGGCACCTGGTAACACCCAGTGGATGAGTCAGGTTGATTACCTGCACAGCTTGAGGAATAAATATGTCATCCTTTTCATCACTTTAGAGAGTATTGCTGAGGACAACAAAGATGCTGGCAGGTATCTGTACTCTTAACACAAGATTTCATTTCATTTAATTGTAGCTCTGGTTACAATGGAGTCTGTGCTTGATATGATTAAGCCACTTCATTTGTACCTGCAGCAGGAACATATTGACTTGATTCAGGCTTGTGAAGAAGCAAAGGTTGTCACTGACACACTCCAAGCAATGAGATCAAATGCTGACAATTGAGTTGTATGAAGAAGTCAAAGAGCTGGCAGCCAGAGTCATGGTAGAAGTAAGTGTTCAAAGGGTCTGTGGAAGGCAGACTTAAAGCAGCAACATTGGTGCTGCTGACCCAGAGGAGTACTATCGAAGGAACATGTTCATTCTATTCCTGGATCATGTTATAGGTAAGATAAAAGATCGACTTTTAGAATGCTGCCCACATTTCATTACACAGTATCTGGTGCCATCCATGCTGCATGCTTTGGAAGATGATGAGAAAGTGGTGAGCTTGTACAATGCATACAAGACTAACATATCCAGTCTGCCCAGTTTCAAAAATGAGATTATCCGAGGATAGGCCAGATGGAAAGCAGTTCCACGAGACAAGCTGCCAACTACCATCATTTCAACCCTACAGGAGTTGACCCCAGCATTTTATCCAAATATAAACAGTGCAGTAACAATTCTGGCCACCATGCCAATGAATGTTTCCTCTGCAGACGGTCATTCATTGCTCTACGACCCATTAAGACTTGACTGTGAAACACTACGTCTGATATACATTTAAGTGGGTTGGCCTTGATGCACATACATAATGACATTGATGATGATATCACAAAGGTGCTAAAACACTTCTATCCATGTAATGATCGCCAGTTTAATGTCTTTCCAAGGTGATACCGCAGACCATCGTGATGAAAGCAGGTGGGTACTCATGGCTGGTTGTACATTGTCATGTGCTCACAGTATGCTGTGGATGGGTTGTCTCCCCTTTTGACTGGACTGTGGCCTGTTTTGTGTGAATTGTTTAGGCTAGAGTTGCCAAATGATATGAAAACCAGAGTATCCAACAACTCAGCCTGGATGGCTTCCCTTTGGACTGGATTGTGTGCTGCGTATTGCAAATAGTTTAGGCTGCATTTTTAAGGTATCAAAACCAGAGCAGTTATCAGCCATGTGGTGGTGAATAGACCTTTTTGGGGTTGGTGTGTGGTGGTGTGACTGACTACCTTGATGTGGTAGAGAGGCTTGTTGCAGGGAAAGGCTCCTGCTGTCTCCTCCTGTTGACAGGATTTTGGGCTGCTGCTTGTGAATAGATTAGGCTGCTGTTAAATGCACCTAAACCAGAGCAGTCAACAGCCCAGCCCAGATGGCTTCCCTTTGGAGTGGATTGTGGGCTGCTTATTGTAAATGGTTTAGGCTGCTTTTTTAAGGTATCAAAACTAGAGCAGTTAACACCCTATGGGTGGTTTTGTGTGTGTGTGTGTGTGTGTGTGTGTGTGTGTGTGTGTGTGTATGGACCTCTGTGAAACTGACTACCCTGATGTGGTACAGAGGCTTCTAGTAGTGACTCACTGCTACCAAATGCCACTTAAGAGTGACTGTGGACATCTCAGACTAAATTTTGGCGGGCAGCATGGATGCATGGGGGGGTAGCAGTACCACACCTTAGAGTACAAATTGAAAAAAAAACTGCCTACATCCCTGAATGTGACAGTCTGATGACACAGTGGCACTGCCAACAATACTAACAGTAGAGGGCACATTTACATCACCCACAGATGAGGTGACAGTAGAGGTTCAAGATGAACATTTGATATTACCTTTGTTTGGTAAAGGTTGCCCCATCTGTGTCAGCCAGCAGGAGACTAGAATGCCTCTGTGGCCTGCAAACACAGCACTGGAGATAGGCATGTAAATGGCTTTCATCAACATGACTCCAGAATATTCCCTGACCTGGGCTTAACCCTTGGCATCAATCATCATAAGTGCAAGTGTGTGATCCAGGCACAGACAGTCATGTATCAGACCATGTCAGAGATACTGAGTGTGCTGCATGCCCTACAAAAAAAACTGTAACTATTGCAGAGACTTCAGGACACTCTGTAATGTAAAGTGACATGGCATATAGGGACATGGAGCAGGCATGCCTGATGAGAGCTGTTTCACCCCATTGGTACATCCATGCAGCTGGGGAAGCCAGTTGTCTTAGTTATGTTTGGGGGTGGTAACATATACTGTAGGACTGCACACCAGACTAACACAGCTGGCACACATCATTCCAGAGATGGATACACTGTCCACGGCTCCTTCCACACCTAGGTGTGGATATGTCCATGGATGAGGACAATTCTTTTCTCTCTGCACCATGGGAATACTCTGCTGGACGTGCCAGTCAGAGTCCCACAGTTCAGTGCCAGTGTGCTCACCCATAGCCATACTGAAAGTAACATTAAACATGTGTTGATTCACAGATTTGGACTGACATTCTGCTAGAACCCCATAACGGGGTCCACAGCACATTTCTGCATGCACACCCAGCATGTTACACCATCCTCTGATCTTCTGAACTAGCTGCCTTTAGTCCTGACACTGCAGGGCCACACGGTACACCCAGACAGCATTCTGCCCTTGAAAACATCACCCCATCATTGAAGGAAGTGATCCCTGGCAACCCTAACCTCTTAACTATGTGCATGGTTACCACAAACATCACCCATGACTCCTCCACCTCTGCTAGTGTTGTTGTCACCTGTTAATATGCATCATCCCACCTGTGGAAATGTTGATTATGACAAAGATTGTGCCATTCCACCACTCTGGCATATATGGGTATGAAAATGTCTAATTATGCACAACATGGCCAGTCAATACACTGTAATGCATTGCCTGGGTGTGTTAATGCATGCATCAGTAACATTCTGTGTTTGTCTTGTCTTGTTACAGACCGTAGTTGTGGACCACATGGCCCCCCTTTGCCACTGCTATCATATATTGCATCTAACTCTATCTCACATGAAGGCCTACTGCAGCTGGTTCCTTCAATGACTCTTCACCTGCTCCCCCTCTGCTGCATATGGCCAGTTTTCCATTGTTGTAACAGTTATTGTAGCACCATGTTATGTAGAATGATGCAAACCACAAATATTTTCTGCAGATCTCCAGGGCATACTCAGGTGCACCACCAGATGTGTCCATGTAGTAAAAGTGGGCCCACAGCATTCCGAGCATGTTTGAGGATGTTACATGTCTGTGATAATACAGTACTGGAAACCATCACTGCTACAGTCTGGGGGCTGCAGATGGTTATTTTCTGACATGGCTCTAAGGCATATCCAGCATCATGTGGAACATACAATATTGGACAAGTGGACACGATTATAACTGGACTGCTACCTATCTTTATGGGACTGGGCTATCTTGGACTCTGAGAGTAGCAATGTGTGCACCTACCAACCAAATGACCTTGTGGAAAGTCATCTCACATGATGTGCTGGTAAAGGTTGCACGTGTCAAACTTGGGAGTCATGGGAACTACCTGGATGGCACACAGACACATTGTAGTTGATACCCAATGCATTGCACACCACATGGAAAATGGGCTGTCATAGAATGTCTGCAGTAGTGGTTGTTTTTTCATCTGAGGTCTGTGGGAACCAAATATGCTCATCCATATGCTTCAGAAGTACTTTAAGGAAATGGTGTAGGATTCGAAAAGCCAATGCCTGAAAAACTCCTTCTGTTCCTCCTCTTGGAGCTGAAGAGTCTTCAGAGCTAGGATTGTTAATGTACACAAGCCTTCCTGTCCACTGGAATAAATATTCCACATATCCCTTTGATTCCATGTGAGGATAACACGTCTTCTAGCTCCCACATTATGTCTCTGTACAAATGGTATCAGTTGTTTGTATCCGGGTCATTAAAGTGATGGTCTGTCAGCTGCTGACAGACTATTCTGTGACAAGGATGGTTGCAGTATACAGCAATATGGACAGTGGCTCCCAAGGTGACCATCAGCATATGCTGACCAGCTAGAACAGATGCTGCACTTAGAATCTCAGCATGATCAATACACCTGTTCACCAAAAGATATAATGTCCAGATAAGCTGTTAGATCTAGCTCTTCCTGCTAATTTTGTACATTTCTGAATCATTTTTTAAGTAAAGGAAATTAAAAAAGGAGTTTTCAGTGAAAATTAGTTTGGGTGTCACTTTTCCTTATGACTCCTAATATATTGGATAATAACGTGTGTGGCTTTGTTATTTGGATGCTGTAAAATGTACCAAACTACACAAACTAATAAAACGGAAGGAACATGCTGGATGAAGCTCAGATTTTATTAAACAAATTGAGCGCTTTTGTCCACTGTATTAAAGGACTTCTGCAGAATAAATAGCCACATAACCCAAAGCTAATTTATATATATATATATATATATATATATATATATATATATATATATATATATAGGTCACATGATACATTTAAAACAGATTGGCATGCTAATTAATTAATTAATTAAATAATTAAATTAATTAATTAATTAGCCAACTTTGGCCAACCAACCAGAATTGACATACTTCTGGATATACACAAACTCTTGCTAATAACCACTAAAATCTGACAAAGAAATTTTCTTTAAAAAAACTAAATGCAAAAATACAAGGATGCAGGGCCAAAAAACAATTACAAAAATAATTTAACACATACCTAAAAGTAAATGTGAAAATGCACATATTTGAAAGTATACAAGCCCTCCAAGTACAATGTTTATAACAAACAAATTGAATTATAACTTCAAAAACATATTTTATAGACAAAATTGTGCCTTTAACTTTAGTACAGTACTGATGGAAATTGTTTAATTTAAGCCAGGAGGGGTGGTAGCATCTAATATCAACTGCCACCTCAATTCTTTAAACTCAAGGTATAAATGAAAAGGCCCACCCCTAGGTTCTAAATCAACTTGGTCTATGGCTACAAACTTAAAACAGTGAGGGAATCAATGTTAATGTGTCTGGCTAGGGTATTAGTTTCTGTCCCCTGCTGAATGTCATACACGTGTTGGTATATCCTTTCTTTAAAAGCCCTTTTTGTTTTACCAATATAAAAACATTCACAGCATTGGCACTTGGCAACATACACAATCCCCTTACTATAACAATAAAACCTTTTTGTCAGCTTAATGACTCCAACGCTTTTGATAAAACCTTCTGTTGTTTCCAAAATATATTGGCACTGAGAACAATGCCCACATTTAAACCATCACCCCTTTTGGGTTGACCAATAAGGACCTTCCCACAAGTACTTTGAAACTAACATCTTTCTTATAAACAATAATGGGCTTATTTCCCACTTTGCTAAGATGGTCCTGATCAACTCCAGAAATACTCGGGTTCTTATTAATAATATCCTGGATACCATCAAAGTGCATGTTGTAAGTCAAAACTAATGCCTTTTTGTAATCCTTATTATGATCCAAGGGGCCTAGCCTATCATGATTAAAAGTTGCCATCCCACTGTCACTATACACATCAGTGGCATAGCAAAGAATATTACAAGTAAGAGATGACTGAACTGGAGTGTATTTTAGTGGATAAGCCAATAGCCACAATAGCAAAAGAGGCTTTACTGACTCTGGATTCTTCTGCTATCACTCCTGTAATTATTATTATGGTTTTTGATTTTCAGATTTTCATTCAGGAATATTTCAGTATTGTACAGGAAACATCCAAGCAGCATCAAGGACCTGTGTTGATCTCCCCTATGGATAAATGTACTTCTACCTCTAAAACAAAGGTGCAGACTTTTCTGGATACGATACCATCAAAGTTTTTTTTCAAGGAAAAGAGAGCACAAAAAAGTCCCTGTCTATTGCCATTTGATGAAGGAGAAGATTCCTGTGTGGGCCAGGCAAACCTGTTGGAGGTTACAGAATTGGTCAATGAAGCTACTATAGAACAGAGCATGTGTATGTAACTTTAAGAAGCATTTCCAGATGTAGGCACATGCATATAAATACTGAGCACGTGCAGGCAGCAGTGCCATTTTGAGAGAACAGCCAGAGTGTTAACATGTATGAGTGTGGTAGTCAGTCTGTTTGTAAGTTTATTCAGGTTTAAGTTACAAATCCTCATTCCTGATGTTTGTATGTAATACAGCTGCTTGAACTGAACCCACAACTGTTCATCTGTTTTATCCGACCAGACGAGCGACAACTACCTTATCCCAACCCAGTGGTTCTTCCCCAAAATATATTGCATTTACTGGGGCCAAAACTTATGCAGACGAATTCATCCGACCTAATCTTTATCCCTAGTCTCATAAAAGTTGCATAGAAATTATGAAGATGTCAGAATCAAATCGAAGAGTCCTTCCTCTGTGTTGGATACAACCAGTCTTAACCCTTTTTCTGTGTGGGATTATCACTGCAGCACCCAGTATCAGTACCACTAAGCTATGTGCTGAGACAGCTCAGGGCAGAGCAATCCTGTACTCTGTGGTAAAAACATAGACAAATCAGTTAATCTTACATTTTAATTACAGGGCAAACCATTTAATCTTGTTAAATAAATAGTTTGTCCTGTAATTTAAAAAAAAATATTTATGTATTTGTAAACTGGTGTAGAGCACTGATCTCCATGGACCTTTTTCAGACTCTGGTTAAGTGACTTGCTCAGAGTTACCCAATTAGGCAAATCATAGCTCTCAACCCTACATCTCCAAAATGAGGAACACTGCCTGTCATAATGTGGAACAAATGGACAAAATGTGGAATACCTACTAACAACTTCAAGTAAGAAGGTCCCAAGATGGTTAAAATGTGCTTATTTAAACTTGGAATGTGTTATTTTGATGAATTAATATGATTCAGTACTATTTACCATGAATGAGTGCCACGGTGGTGCAGCGGTTATCGTTGTCGCCTCACAGCAAGAGGTTCTCCGGTTCGATTCTCAGCTGGAATGCCTTTTGTGTGGAGTCTGCATGTCCTCCCCATGGTTGAGTGACATTTAAAGATATGCAGGTAGGTGTGTGCATGAATGGGTGTGCCATCTTTGAAGGCTGGGCGTCGGGCTGGCACCTCGGCACCATAAAAATCCACTGCCAATCATTAGCAGACCAGAGTTCTGCTGTGGCAACCCCTAACTGGGAAAAGCTCAAAGACATTAGTACTATTTACCATGAATATCCGTTAAAAAATTCTTAACACTGAATGTGCGACAATCTCCTTCAGTGTGGAACATGGATTATTAAGATCCAAAATGAGGAACGTTCCTCGTAGTGAGGTACACTTAAGAGGTATGAGTCAGCTGGAGGAACTGATACCTGAACCACAGGAAGCAGCTCATGAACTGCTCATAGGCTTAATCTCCTGCAACAGCTACCTGACTAAACTGCTGCCCCATAAATGTACTGTAAAGTTGGATTGTATTAAATCAGTATTACAGTTATGCTTCTGTTTCCAATGTAAATCTGTTTGCATTTTTTCAATAGTGACTGATTTCTTTGCAAGGATCAGTATACATCTCATTCCTTTGAAGGTGCTAATGCAAACTCCTATATATCCTGCATTATTCACTTTGTCTTCTTGACATAATTGGGATATGTATTAGAAGTGCCACATATTGTTGTGACATAGTACCCTCAGTGGAAATATACGGGAGTCAGTTCTGGTATGAATGAGTGATGAATGTCCATAAAGATCAGAAATATAATGCTAAGAACTTTTAAAATGATTTGTTCTAAAAACATACTGGTGAAACCAGCTCCTTATGGTACCATAATTTATAATACAAATTACCATACAGTTTTCTACTGAGGGGATCTTCATGTTCAAGCAAACTTGCAAGTGAGAAGCGGCATATATGTACATTAACTTGTACTGGGGGATGGTAATAAAACAGACTATTTATGAAGGCAGCTAACAACTATCCCTCCATGCCATCTTTCACTAAATATTATTTAAGTGATCATCAGGGCAGTGTGTGTGTGTGTGTGTGTGTGTGTGTGTGTGTGTGTGTGTGTGTGTGTGTGTGTGTATGTGTATGTGTGTATGTGTGTGTGTGTGTGTGTGTGTGTGTGTGTGTGTGTGTGTGAGAGAGAGAGAGAGAGAGAGAAAATAACCTGAAATGCTTCCTGGTCTGTAGAATTTTTTCATGTAATCCCAGTCAAACAAAACAGGCGACTAATCCCAGAAAGTGGTCTTTCTCAGGGTGGCATATTCAGTACATGAAAGCAACTATCTGCTGTTCCCCTTCAATCACAATTTAAAGACCATTGTTCTGGACTGTCATGGAAGTATATCTGTGAGTGAAACACTATAGAATACATTACTGTGAGAAGCATTTCTTTTAACTTGATCACTTCCAAATATTGGCTTTATCACCATTTTGAAAATGGTTATTCCAGAGAGCCAGACTGTGTGTGTAAGCAAGTGACAATTACTTTCACTTGATCAGAGTTAAACAATCATCATCCAACCTGGATTTTTGGAGTCAGATTGTGGGCCGGATTCACAAAGGCTTGCACAGTCTAAGAGTAGAGTAAGACTCCATGCAGCCAACATGTCCGCTGTGCGATCCAGGAACAGCCGGTAGGGGTGTGCAACAGAGCTCTCAAAACTAGTCCTACACGGACAGGGATTGGATATGCAAATTACCTCAATTGCAGGTGAAAGCTATGCAAATTAGGTAAATTTGCGATCCAGGAAACCCAAACCTGTCCGAGTAGGAGTAGTGTTATTTGCAGAAATGTACTCAGTTGACAACTGAGTACGGTTCTGCAAATAGCAAATGGAGCCGTGACAGCTCCAAAAAAAGGATGCATTTACAGGAGGAAGCATGCCAATGGCCAAAAATACGGCCATTGGCAATGTGAAGTGATACAAAATAAAAATAAAATAACTTTTTTTTTCATCCCGATCTCCGGGGTTTAAACGTAGCGCAGCGCCGTGCAAACGTGCTGCGCCCTAAAAAACAGAAAATCAATAATTAAGATCCACAAATGTGGATTTTATTGCTGATATGAATTTACAATGTAAGTGAATGGCAGGCTGAAGACAACATGGCCACCGAGTAGAGGTTGCTAGGGGGGGAAGCTCAGTCTAAGAGATGTAACCAAGCATTAGTAGGCAATCCTATGCAAATAAGGGTTAGGATAGTGAATCGCAAGTTTACATAGCAAATTAGCACAGTCAGTGGAGTGTAGAAGTAGGATAAGGGGAGTGACAGAGTAGAAGATAGGTGACATCACAAGGGGGGTATGTATGAGAGAAGTGAAGCTCATTGGAGCAGAGTTGCATGTGTCAGTTGACATTTACATATCATTGAAAGAGGTGTGTCAACAGGTAGGCTAGGTAAAGTAAAGAAATTGAAGGTGTATGCCATGGATAACACCAAAGTTTCTTGCTGAGCAAGCATGTGTGCACCAGTAAACCCGAGTAAGAAAGTGTGCGCACGTGTAAGGGTGTGTGCGCTTGTGTGCGCGGCGCTCCCCCCTGAGGAAACAGAAAGGAAAAAGGAAGTACACCAAATAGTAGGAAGTTACCAGGAAGTACTAGCAGAGCTAGCAGGTGAAAACAATTAGAATCAGGCAATTACACAGGTAGTACACTAGCCCAGCCCAGCACTTAAAACTCTGCAAACAACAGTCCATTATGTTTCTCTCAAGAGACACTGCAACACTACAGTAGGCTAATAGAAGTGAAAACTGAAAAAGCTTTACTGAGACAAAAAATGTTAGGGGCTGCCATTACTGTTATAAGGCGACATATGCAACATGCTGAGGGTGGTGATAATGCAAATGCTGCTAGACAACCCACAGTGAGGAGACGGAGAAGAGTGTACAGGCCCAGGGTAACCTACCAGGGGCTACATGAGCTGGAGATAGTGGAGCACTATAGAGTGTACAGAGACCTCTTGCAGCAAATTGTTGAGCTGTGCAGGCCACTGTGAGAAGCATTTCTTTTACTTGATCACTTCCAAATATTGGCTTTATCACCATTTTGAAAATGGTTATTCCAGACAGCCAGACTATGTGTGTAAGCAAGTGACAATTACTTTCACTTTATCAGAGTTAAACAATCATCATCCAACCTGGAACACAGAACCAACAGAGGGGAACCCATCCCAGTGGAAACCAAGGTATGTGCTGGCCTAAGAATATTAGCAACAGGTACCTTCCAGAGACCAACTGGTGATATGATGGGGATATCACAGGCATCAGCATCCAGGGTACTGCACCAGTTCCTGGATGCCATGTCAGCACATGTCAGTGATCATGTATATTTCCCCAATTCCCGTGAGGTATTGGCCAGCAATATGCGTCTCTTCCAGCAAATAGCGGAATACCCTGAGGTTGGGGGTGCAATAGACTGCACGCACATATGCATCAAAGCACCAGCTGGTGAGCGGGGTAGGGTCTACTTCAACCGAAAGGGCTTCCCTCCATCAACTGCCAGGTTGTGTGTGATGCCCAGGGCATAATATTGAATGTGTGTGCTGGCTGCCCGGGAAGCTACCATGATTCCCATATCTGGCATCTGACACAGCTGTACCAGACATTTGCCAACGGGGACATCCCACATGGTCACTGAAGCCGTGGCTGATGACACCCATCAGAAATGCACACACACCTGAACAGGAACGCCATAATGAGGCACACGCACAAACACGAAATGTAATAGAGCATGTGTTTGGGCTGCTCAAGTCACGGTTCCGGTGCCTGGACACATCCGGTGGAGCCTTGCAGTACTCACCAACTACATGTACCCAAATTGTCATGGTATGTGTTATGCTACATAATATGATCCTGCGAAAACAGCTGCAGCATGACCAGCATAGGCCTGGGCCAAACAGCCCCCCATCATTGCCAAGGCCATCACAGGCAGAGCGTGACTCGGAGGAGGAACAACCTGAGCCTGCCCCAGTAGGCAGAAGGAGGTGTGCCCAGTATGCTTTGGCTTTGGCAAAGAGGCAACGCATAGCACATACACTGGCTCAGTAGGAACTCTGGAAATTATACCTCTCTCTGACTCGCACATATAGTAAAAGGGATGCCTAAGTTGACACTACCTGCTTTCAAACATGTATAAGGAGTGTAGTATGTGCATCCAACATAGCCAGCCCTGCAGCACCACCTGAGGCATGATTGCCATGTGTTAAGCAATATAAAGCAGTGCTAAACAGCATTTACCACCATGTAGTATTTGTAAAGAAAATCGCACACACCAACTAGCACAACTGTGGTCAATGTTGAGTAATGTTGGCCAATGTCCAGCAATGTTGGTTAATATTGAGCAATGTTGGACAAGCTGGGTCTAAGTGGGGCATAGCTGAACAAAAGCCAACATGCTCATATTTGCTCTACTGGCCCTTAAGCAGTTTGGTCTGCTCAGTATGAAAATATAAAGCAGTGATGGGCCTCGAACCCAGGATACTGTGCACTATAGTCATAGTACTGAACCACTAAACCATGACAGTATTGCAGTGGTCAGCCTGTATGAAGAAATGTTGATAAGTCTATGCAAAGTATTCCATGGAAACCCTGCTGGCATAGCATAATCCCTGTCGAGTTATGACACAAAGGTGAGTCTCGCAGTAAGAATAAAACCTGACTTTCAACACACACAGTACAAATGTTAATATTGGACATGTACATATACATCAACAAATGTAGTGGACCTCAGACAGCAACATACTGAAAGGTCACACTGGGCATGCACACTTGAATAAATGAGACAAATGTCAGGCAACAGAACACTGACAGTCTGAACTGGGCATGCTCACACACTTAGGCCATGTCGGAGTACAGCAGTGGGCCACACATATCAGGCAGTTGCATGTGTTAACCCTGGAACCTCTCACTATCCAGCAATCTGCCTTGTGCACACAGTTATATGACAACAGACACATATATAATATAGTGGAACCCTGTCATAATCAAATATGTTCTGTAGATACCTAAGTTGTTCATAGAAAGTGGGAAAGCAAAGACAATAAAACCTGCAAACAGTATCAGCAATAAACATTGTGCATCCTGAACATTCTCATAGGTTCAGAGGTTGATACTAGGCTATCTGCCCTAGGGCATGTACAAGCCTAGCCAGTGTGTGTTTGGCTTTCGCAACCCTGTCAAAGTAGAACACTGTGCCTGTGAATAGTAGGTCACACAAGATAGCCCATTTACGTTTAGTGTATTGTGCCTCTGTATAGCAGGGACCCAGAAGATATCCCATGGGTAAACATAAGATCACCCATCCACTTGTCAAGATGTCTCCTGTAGGTGGTCAGTGGGTGGCTCTGCCCATGCGAAACCAGGATTACAATCTGGAGTGAGTGGAGCCTCTGGGATAAGAATCTGTTCCTCCAGCATGTCCTATTAACATCTGTGCTGAGGTATATGTCCCTGGAGTGTATAGCTCCAAGGGAGTTGGATATCATGAGGTGGAGCATGTCCATTAATTCTGGGTCGGATATTTCCTTAAACTACAGGCACGCAACACATCCGAGTAGGTGGTAAGCGAATGAGTAGAGCTGGAGTTACTGTATCTGAACTGTGCAGGGCATCCATGTGAGTCCCTACATCTGCTTGTTGAGGAACATTTGTGGCCATTACAGTTGCTGCAGGTATCGGGTAAGGTACATCCCAAATGTGGCACTGTAACCAAGCATGGTTGTGATGAGTATAGGGGCACAATGACCTCACTTGATCAACATGTGAAACCATATGGGATAAGGTGGGCTATACAGAAGTTTTGTCTAACCACTTTGGCAACGTGATTGTCAAAGGCGAGAGTACGAACAAGTCATGTCCCCAAACCCCTAACAACTACTACTACTATATGTAATTGATTACTACCTATGTGGTAATGTGTGGGCATGTTGTTATTCCCAAAGGGGATGACTATGCAACTAATGGCATTTAGCTGTAGGCCATGGCTCAGGCACCAGTCATCCTATCTCTGTGAGATCCTGTTTGAGTATGCATGTGCCAGCTAGAAAGTTGATTATGGCACCCAGTTTGCAGTCATCTGTGAACATGGTCAGCCATATTCCTCCTGTGTTAGCCTGTACCTCACACAAATATATACTGAACAAGAGCGGTCCCAGGACTGAGCCTTGCGGAATGCCATGTGTAACTGGTGTATAGTCAGACATGGCACCTGCAATACTGAGCATGTGGGTGCTATCCCTGATCCAGGTAGCAATCCATCGTGTGAGATATGTGTTGATATCGACACCGGTGAGCCTATGCATAATGGCCGAGTGGGGTTGTGTTGAAGGGTTGTGCAAGGTCCAGGCAGGCTGTGTGGACAACTGTCCCTACACGAATGGACCTGGTAACTGTTTAAAGAATACGAACAGGTCAAAGAGGCAAGATCTGCCCACAACAATGCTGAAATGTGTAGGACCCAGTGTCTGCATGTTCCCAATGTCTATGTGCATGAGTCCCATTACAATATGCTCCATAGCTTTACAGAACAGACTAGTTAGCCTTATCGGCCGATATTGTCTGTGGTCCGTTGGGGCAGCAACTCTGTGGAGTGGGACCACTATTGCTGTACGCCATTCCATGGGTACATATCCTGCAGTAACTCTGATACTGAACAGTGACGTAATGTGAGGGTTACATCTGTCATGAAGCCCGTGTAAGATGCAGGCCGGGACACCGTCTGGTCCCATTGATGCTGTGTTGTCCACTGTGGGGATGGCAGCACTCACCTGTTTATTTATGATGTCAGGGAGGTTACACTCTGTTGGGATGGACAGTAGCTCCTTAGGGGGGATGGGGGGAGACATCTGCATTGAACCTGTTTGCCAGGATGTTGGCAATGTCTATGGGTTCAGGGTATGTTTAGTAAGTATGCAGTAACTCACAGCATATCAGTGAGTGTCCACCCAGGTACCTGAATTAACTGAAGAAGGCCTTGTGAGTGTCCTATGTGTCTAGTGCAATTGTCCGTTAGAAGCGGGCCTGACATAAATACATGAGTGATTGTAGCTGTCTGCTAGTACAGATCACAGATGCCTTCCCTGTCTGGGATTGTGCTCTATCATGTAGTAGCATCCTCCTTTTGTTGTATAACTTATTAATGGCCAGGGTCTACCAGACCAGTCCCCTGCCATTGGAGGAGTGAGTCCAGTTGTTATTTGGGATAGCATGATCCATGCAGTCCACTAGGTGTCCATAAAATGTGTATGTAAAGGATTCAGCAGTCTGAGCCATACTTACCACTGTCCCAGGGTCTCTGAAGGATACCACCTTAGTTTGGAGAAGTGTGACGTTTGCTTTTGAGAAGTTCACCAAGATTACCCAGGATGGGTGTGGGGACGGGATATGGATGTCCAGTGAGATAAATGTATGTTCTGATCTTACCAATGAGGGGTATATCTCAGGTGTGGAACATAGAGTCCCCATGTTGGTGATGATCATGTCCAATATGTTGTCCCCTCTTGTGGGTGTGGTGACCAGTTGTGCCATAGCATATGAGTTTACAAATAGTAGCAACTGTTGGGCAAGGGTGTTGGGGCCTGAGTACTATACCCAGTCAATGTGTGGGTATTTGAAGTCATCCAATATAATGGTGTTTGGGGAGACCTTCATATTGTCCAGTGTTCTCAGGAAAGCCGAGTGTGGTTCCTGAGTTTGGGAGGGTGGTCTGTAGCAGGCAACAAAGCAAAAGGCAGATTTGCACAATGTTAGGTGCATATGTATGGTCTGTGATGCTTTGTGCAGTGCTACCAACCTGGAGGTATGTGTATCTGTGATGTATATGGATACTCCCCCTATTTGTGTTGGCCATTCCGAGTTTTGTGGTCAGAAAGCACGGTATGAAATATAACCTGGTAGTGCTGATGTGTATTTGGGAGCCTGAACCAGGTGTCTGTTAGTGCACAGATATCGCTATTGTCCATACTGAGGAGATTCCTGAGTGGGCACAATTGGAGGGTAACACATCTGGTGTTGAGCAACATTACCCTCAGTGTCATGTACTCTGTAATGTCTATGGAGGTGGGTTTGTCTTTTGAGCCTCACTTAAAAAAGGCAGTATGGTGGTAACAAGTGCCTTAGCCAGTATTCGAAAGTCCAAGGGTGACAGGTGCAAGCTGTCCATAGGGAAGTTACGTGGCATATCAAGCATGTCACCCCAGGCTGACAGACACTGTATCCCTTTTGAATTACACCAATATGTTAGCCAACTCTTAAATGTGATCAGTTTGTTGGTATACTGTGACATCATAACCGCAAACTAGTAATTCCCAACGCTGTGTTCCAAGGAAGACTTCCGCTCGGAGAAGAAATAACAACCAAGTTTATTTTGCCATACAACGAGGTTACACACAGAAGGTACACACAGAAAACAAGCCAATAATCCGGTTAAGCGCTTTCATCTGCTACCAAGCAGATTTCATCAGAACCAGTAAAACAAGTGATGACAGTCTATTTAAAGAGTTTTTGGCGCCAAAAAGTCATTAATTAAACACAAAATAAATTTAAAAACATTAATTATTTGAGACATTTCCCCTAGTAAGTACTATACAAACACGCACCCAATGAATTATACATTTTTTCTAACTGGAGAGCAGGTTTTATAGGAATAACTGTAATTCGCATTTTTTAAAAAAACTGAATATTTATAAGCTTAAAATGTTTGTTCCGAGCGGAAGTCTTCCTTGGAACACAGCGTTGGGAATTACTAGTTTGCGGTTGTGGTTTGCTTCTTTCATTTGTACTCAGTTGCTGTTTTTTTTCCCGATGGCTGACACTTCCGAGGCACAATCCGCTTCATTGGAGAACAAAGAGCTTGTTACTTTAAGGGCAGACGTCAACTCATAAAAAGCCGACGTCAGTAAGTTACTGGACTTAGTGAACACACTTTCTCTTAACATCATCCAACGGACGGAGCCAGTTCACTCGGATTTAACAAAACCTGGTAATTCGACCGGCTTTTCTGCCAAACCAACGGCTATTAGTGAGAATGTAATTATTGCAGACAACGTCAGTCCTTTCAACAATAGCTGCAATGAAATCCCGAATGCGCAACCTCCAAACGTACACATTCTTGTGTCAGGAGGGATTTTGCAGCACCAAGACAAATACAGTATAAACAAAGAAAAAACTTTAGACAACAACTTAAATGCCTCTGTGGATGTTGACTGCACCTTCGACTTTAGTCTTTTTCAACTGGATGATGAGTCAAACCGACAAGGAGCTAGACCTAAATACCGTGATGTGGTCAAAACATATTCTACCACTACTAAACATCAGGAGCCAACAAAAGGTACTGTTAATAAGAAATCCAATTCCAGCCCTTTGTTTAAATCTAACAGGTATTGCAACAAAAAACAAACAGGGCATGGTTTGGAAAAATGTGATAAATGTGATAAATTTGGGGACATTGACAATTTTTTAAATGGTGACATTGTGTTTAAACAAAAAGACATTGATTATGGTCACAAAAAGATTAAATATGCCTCAAATGAAAATTCAATTAAAGAAAAAATATTTGCTCTGGGGAAGAAAATTTTACACGCAAAATGTATTAAGATTGACAATGCCTATTTACAGCAATGCATTAATTCAGAAATTGTACCTAAAGGGTTGCGGTTTTTTTAAGTTACCATTAGGGTTAGAATACAGTGACAATGTTGTTAATGATTTTAACAGTATGTTTGATAAATTTGTTTTTTTATTTATGAAAAAATTGATGAAATATAATGACGAAAAAATGGGAATCATTACTAATGAAATTGAGAGTTTAAATGAAGAAATAATTCAGGACATCAATTTTGATAAATGGTATGAATTATACCATAAACAATTCCAAATAGCTGAAAACAAGGCAGCCATCACTTTTAACAGGAAAAATAGGAAAATTGATAGAGATTTGGGTTCTTACAAAATCCATAAAGCTTACATTTGGCCACACAAAAGAAACACCCACATTCAGCCTAACTTGGAATTTGACAGAGTAGACAGAGGGCATATCAATTCCTGGGGAATAGAAGAAGATGAGAATTTTCAAGGGGGACGTTTCCACCCTCCCCCCAAATTTTACAGAAGAAAGTTCCAGCATTAGATAAAGATGTGTCAGTAGTTTTTTGGGACCCCAAGTGTGAACCAATAGGTTCAGGAGGTAGTAAGGTAAATAATGATAAAACAGAAGAATTTATTGTATTGACCACAGGGGGACAAACACTTCCGAAGATACAGACCTCCCATGGTTTAAAAGTTTACAACTACACCGAGTTTGACATTAATGAAGACTTCTGTCTGTTATTTAGCAAAGGGATGAAATTCATCCCTACGCCTCGGTTTAACATTGCAGATATAATAAAGGAAATTAAATTTTATTGTCGTAGATTAAACCTGGCCTTACAGTTTAAAGATAAGAACAAGGGTAGTGAAAACTTGAGTAGGAACCACATACTAAAAAAGAAAGGCACCTTCATTCCTGGTTACCACCCTAGTGTTGCTCAATTTGAAAAGATTGTTATCCAAGACTTGTACTGGTTAAATCACCAGGTTAAGGTAAAAAATGAACATGTAATTTCACAAAAAGACAATCTTTCTCTTAAAGAGAGGCAATGTTTAAATGATATAATAAACAACCGGGAAATCAGGATAATGAAGCCAGACAAAGGAGGTGGGATTGTTATTTTTAACACTCATGATTACAACCAAGAGATTCACAATATTCTTCACAACTCTGGCAAATACGAGGAAATATCTCTCAATGAAGTTAATATAGGTCACAAACGTATTGACTTAGCTATTGAAGAGTATTTGCTGGATAATAGGATTACTAACGACACATATGAATTCATCAGGGAAGAATTCCCAAAGATGGCCACTATATTTGGGATACCCAAGTTACACAAGAATCTTCAAAAACCTCCTTTCAGGCCAATCATCTCTGGTTCAAAATCTAAAACTTTTAACATAGGGGTCACTATCGACGCTTGGACAAAGCACATCTATAATAACGTGAATTATTTGACTAAGGACTCTTGGAATTTTTTGGCTAACTTGACCCCATTGGTGTGGCAAAAGGACCTAACTTTTTTAACAATAGATGTGGTAGACCTTTTTTCCAGTATACCAAAAGAGATCGGGCTGGAATTTTTTTGCAATAGTTTAAGGAAATATTCTGTTCTTAGTTGGGACAAAATAAATCTCATAATGGACATGATGGGATTGGTTTTGGACTACAATTTTTTAGAGTTCCAAGGGGAACTTTTTAGACAGAATAGTGGGGTCACAATGGGGGCCTCTTGTGCTCCAGTGTTCGCCAATCTCGTCATGTTGGAATGGGAATCCCAATTTGTTTTCCCAAGTGAGTTTTATAAACATATGGTTTATTATACAAGGTATTTAGATGATTTGTTTATTCTTTGGAATGGACCTGTTGAATTGATTAAGGTTTTTATCGACTATTTGAACAATACCAATAGTTTTTTAAAATTTACTTATAAGTTTGAAAGAAAGGGTATCCCCTACTTGGACACCTATATCAGTTCCAATGATAAAGAATTCGAGTCAAGAATTTATAGGAAAGAGACTTTTTCGAATGACTACTTAATTTATGGAAGTTGCCATCCCCCACACATTTTTAAAAGTGTATTCAAGGGCCAATGCATTAGAGCAGCCCGGATGTCTTCCACTAAAGAAATTATGGAACAAGAAATGAATGTCATTCACAATATGTTTTTAAATAGGGGTTATCCCGAGGTTATGCTCAACCCCATCATTACATATGTTAAAAATGAATGGGGCAAAAAGTTTTCACCTTTATTAGGGAAACCTTTTTTGCAGAATAAAAAAGACGACCAAAATAGAAATATTTGTGTACTTATGTATAGTCCATACACGAACTTCATCAAAGATATATTTTACAAGCACTGGAATCTTATGACTACATCTGATGAAGTTAGTGAAATAGCAGGCCCATTTCCTAAATTTGTGTTTAAGACCTCTGCAAACATCAAAAACATGTTAGAAGGTAATAAGGAAAAGAAGAATGAGGGTAAGAAGTACACATTTACAGGAAAGTGTGGGACTTGTAAGCAATGTAAAGAAATCAATAATGCCAACGTCATTAGGTTAAACAACATAGTGAAGACACGTTTGTTCAGCTTGGGAGGGAATTGTAATACCCCAAGAGTGGTTTATGTTGCCAAATGCATTTTATGTGATGCATATTATATAGGGAAGACTGAAAGGAAACTCAATACAAGAATATATGAACATTTATATAAGATTAAGAAACAAGACCCTAAAAATGCTCTCAGTAAGCATATTTTAGATAGAGGTCCTGATCACAGTTTCCTTTTCAGCATCATTGACCAGATAAGTAATACAGAATTAAAGGGCAATTGGAAAACATATCTTGCCCTGTTAGAAAGCAAATGGCAAATAATATGTGATGCTACCACTCATCCCGGGCTTAATGACTTCATCAGCATTAAACCCTTTCTTTTATTGGATGTTTAATTTTCCAACATTTAACATTAATTTTAACATTTAATACTTAATATTTTTAACATATTTCATCATTTGGTACATTTGTATATTTATATACATTTATTTATTGATGTACATTATGGATATTCATATATTTATATTATATTTAAATTAATTATATATTTATATATTTATTTATAATATATATACTATTTATATATTCAATTATATACAGCATTCACTTTATTTATATTCACATTACATAATTAATAACATTGATAGTCATACATATCACATGTATATTTATATATATTTCTCCATCATGCCTATATATTCCCTTCAGATTTTCACATGTATAGACACTCTTTTTTATGTTAGCATTATATTAGGCAGATGTACCTTTTAACCTTTTATTTAATTAATTGATACCATTTTCTTTTAACATAGGGTATTCACAAGAATGGTTATCATTAAATCTGTCACTGTTTGACTTTTTAATTATTTGAGACATTTCCCCTAGTAAGTACTATACAAACACGCACCCAATGAATTATACATTTTTTCTAACTGGAGAGCAGGTTTTATAGGAATAACTGTAATTCGCATTTTTTAAAAAAACTGAATTTTTTAAAAAAACTGAATATTTATAAGCTTAAAATGTTTTTAAATTTATTTTGTGTTTAATTAATGACTTTTTGGCACCAAAAACTCTTTAAATAGACTGTCATCACTTGTTTTACTGGTTCTGAGGAAATCTGCTTGGTAGCAGATGAAAGCGCTTAACCGGATTATTGGCTTGTTTTCTGTGTGTACCTTCTGTGTGTAACCTCGTTGTATGGCAAAATAAACTTGGTTGTTATTTCTTCTCCGAGCGGAAGTCTTCCTTGGAACACAGCGTTGGGAATTACTAGTTTGCGGTTGTGGTTTGCTTCTTTCATTTGTACTCAGATACTGTGACATCATACTTGGTGAGTGTAAGATGCTAGACAAGGTCAGGGTCATACTGGCCTGGGCTACATGATCAGAGAGTTCCTCTATGTATCTTGTCATGTGGTCCAGGGGGGAACATCTGAGGTTGTACGCACCCGCATGGACAATGATGGAACCAGTCCTGCACTTGCTTTGGAGTGACCTGAGTGCATGTGTTATGTTGCGGATCCTGGCACCAGAGAGACAGCTCAAAGTGACTATTCCCTTGTTTGGCCTGGTGAGTGGGACGTCAGTGTGTCTGACAATGTGTCACCTATTACAAGTGTATTAGGTGTGTTGTTTAGCCCGAAGGGCAGTGACTGTGTGGCACACTGACATTGTGAACTATGTGATATGTGGGTATTGTAGTGGGGTAGCAGTTGTTTGTGTGTCTGCTTTGGAGGTCTCTGCTGCTTAGGCAGAGTTTATGTAGAGCCTCCGAGTATGTTTATGTGTGATAATGTGGTTTGATTGCTGTCGCTATAGGTTTATGTGAGACTGATATGTGGTGTGTGTGCTTACCTTCACCACCTGATAGACTATGCCAGTCATGGGTCAAGAGAGCTCAGCCTCCTGTATGTCAGTATTGTTGCGTCTCTCACATATATCTGAGTTTGTTGGGAGGAGGAGAGGGTTGTCTGTGTACATGAGACATTGTGTCAAAACCACAGTATTCACTAGCTGGACTGGAGAGTACACACCAAACTGACCCCTGGACATGCCAGGATATTATGATGTCATACTCCGTAGCCTGAGCACAAAGGATCAATAGGGTGTTAAGTGTGTAAAAGAGTATAGCAGGGATTAGTGCTCAGTTTTGTTGGTGTTTTGTAAAGAGTAGCTGAGAAGGAGTCCAGACTGAATCATGACACCTCCTTCAGCTATGTCATAAATAGCAATGTACACTCATATATGTCCTGAGTCAGGGCCAACTGTACCTGACTGACAATGCCGACATCCTGTCAGACAGGCCCATATATACATACCCACCTCCCACTGATGATAGTCCCTGTCGTCATACCAGGAGATTTCACATGTAGAATGGCTGAACAGCTCCCCCCAAAGCCAAAAGCATGGCAGCAATTGGATTACATTGTTTCCCAATATATGTCATGCATGAACTGCAGAACAAACAGACCCTGCACCTGAACAGTCTGTTGAGCCTCACCCTCTCCACAGGATCTGGAACCGTTGAATGTGTTACAGCAACATATGGCACTCCCCACAAGTGTTGGTGCACAACACACCATGGGAAGTATAGTCCAGTAAGCCTATGAAGTCTGATCTGCAAGGCCATGGAGTCCATCATGGTTGAAGTCATAAACAGAGCTATTGGAAGCTGACAAACACACAACCCTACCAACTGTGGTATGTTCATGTGCAGATCATGGTTCTCAAACATGCTAGACTGATTTCAAGGTAGCCACCCAGGACATACATCACTGAACAGAGCTACACATGTCCCACATAGACTTTGAATAGCCCTTTATCAACATCCCAGACACATGTCATATCCACAAAACCAACAATCTGTGCATAAATATATGTTGACATATGAAGGAATGTCAATGTGTCCACAGATAGATCACACAAGGTAAGAATTATGGGGTCCTGTTCAAGCTGTTGACACCTGCCGACCCACATGGCTCATTCCTGGGATTGCATAAAACAAAGTGTACACACATTACCATGTCCAGTCTGATGATTTCAGCATCCTACAAATATAGCAGGAGAAAAGAAACCACCCAGTAAAGCATATAGTGCGCCGTGTTAATGCGTATCTCTCTAGTATCATAACATAGGTAGGGGTTTGATTCCTGCAAACGCTGACAGTGTGTGCATGTGTGTGTGTGTGTGTGTGTGTGTGTGTGTGTGTGTGTGTGTGTGTGTGTGTGTGTGTGGTGGGGTGTGTGTGTGATTTCCTATGAGAGGAGTGCCCTTTTTGGAGACTGGGAAAACACATTAAAAGAGGTACATTCCTCTTTGGAAAGTCTGATGATGTCAGCATAAAATATAGCAGGAGAAGAGAAACCACCCAGTAAAGCATATAGCGCACCGTGTTAATGTGTATCTCTCTAGTATCATAACATAGGTAGGGGTTTGAATCCTGCAAATGCTGACAGTGTGTGTTTGGGTGTATGTGTGTGTGTGGGGGGGTGTGTATGTGTGTGATTTCCTTTGAGAGGAGTGTCCTTTTTGGAGACTGGGAAAACACATTAAAAGAGGTACATTCCTCTTTAGAAAGTCTGATGATGACAGCATCCTACAAATATAGCAGGAGAAGAGAAACCACCCAACAAAGCATATAGCACGCCGTGTTAATGCGTATCTCTCTGGTATCATAACATAGTTAGGTAGGGGTTTGAATCCTGCAATTGCTGAGTGTGTGTGTGTGTGTGTGTGTGTGTGTGTGTGTGTGTGTGTGTGTGTGTGTGTGTGTGTGTGTGTGTGTGTGTGTGTGTGAGACACAGTTGCTCAATGCAGTGTGGTTTT
Source organism: Protopterus annectens (assembly GCF_019279795.1). Taxonomy (NCBI): domain Eukaryota; kingdom Metazoa; phylum Chordata; order Ceratodontiformes; family Protopteridae; genus Protopterus; species Protopterus annectens. The sequence goes on along the minus strand of NC_056725.1, from coordinate 507,399,827 downwards.
ACTTTTACTATGGTATGACATATCATGATTAAAACAGTATGTGCATTGCACACATCAGGTATCTGCATGGCAAATAAATATGTGTACATGTGACCTCAATCAGTACATAGGTGTGAAGCCTGCATACTACATGAATACATTTGTTTCCTTTGATAGATTGTGCCGCTGCTTCTCAGATCGTAGGTCACATATGTATGTATGTGACAAGCCAGGGCACTGTAGTGATCTGTGGCCAAGGTCATCTGTGCCACACACACCCATGATAGTTACTATAGAGTACTGTGAGTGAGGGTACATGCCTGGGGTATATGTCAGACATGTTCATACACAACAACGACTGGCAATAATGGACAGTCATTATAGGTGTACAACAGCCCTGTGGATATGCATTCAGGCCCCTAATGTCTTATGTGACACACCGAGGGACTCCACAATACCTATGAATATGTGGATACCAAAGGACAGATGACATAACACATGGCTGTATGTACATATTGGTACCCAACATACATGTTGAGGGCTACCACCTATGTGGTACTGTCGGGATAGTATGTATAGTAAATGTGGATGACTATGCCATAGTCAGCTTACTGCTATACAGCATGTATTGGACAACAGGTATCTGTCTGTATGATACCCTTGTGTAGGATATGCGTCCCATCCAGGGAATGCATTGTAGGCCAATGCATACATTTCCAGATGTGGATGGACATATCCCTAGTGTGTTTGCATGTACCTTAGAGGGCTATATGCCAAACAGGTGTGGTCTCAGGAACGGGTGGCAGTCAATACCACTGGTTACTGTTATAGAATAGTACCGGAAGGATCCAACTGTTACTGAGTTCCCTACAACTGTGTGTCATTTGTCAGGACATCATCTAATGATTGGTTATAGTCATGTTGTTGAGGTTGTGTATACTACCAGACTGCAAATCATTGACAGATATTAACAGTATCACCCACAGCATAGTGTCAACCCATGTCATACACACGTGTACCCATGTTAGTACATATCTGTAGTAGAATGCATACTGGCCATCGAAAGATAGTATGAGATGTTAACAATGTGTACAACAGGGTATGTCACATGTCCCATGTGTCCACTATGCACGTACATGCAGACAGTGTGCACCCACCATGTTCACAGATGTACACCTGCTAATCTGTAATGCACACATCACACACGTACTGTCCACTCACTAACACATGCTGGCAACACTGTACACTTCAGACAAGTGGCACATGGGTGGACAATACATACTCAAACCTAACACTGGTGTAAACAATGCTACATTGACAATCAGAGCTGTGATGCATAATGCCTGCTCAGATATACCTACAAGGATATCATTACACTTTCCTGTTGGCAACTTGCTAATATTGCTACATTGCTATAATGTCACCCTATGCATCAGAACCATGTTAGCCTGTTTCTGCATCAATGTTACAGATGACAGGAGGTGGCACAGGTGTCATCATATGCACAGGGTGTGATGTTGGTTTGCCAGAGTTTTGTGTGTGTGTGTGTGTGTGTGTGTGTGTGTGTGTGTGTGTGTGTGTGTGTGGGACAACAGTACAGCATGGGCCAATGTTGATGTAATGTGGGTGTGTATGTGTGAGCCCTAGTTGTTTGGTTAATGTGTGTGTATCTGCATGCACACAGCTCCACCATGTGGCTGCCATATACTGGAGGTTGTGGGACAGCCACAGACTGTACCTACTAGGCTGTACAGATCACTGTCTCTGGCCATGGACATGGTACCTGTGCCTGGCAGGGGTGCTATGGGCAGTATCAGGTATCAACCCTGACTTGGTACTATCATCAGAGGCAGAGGTATGATGACTGGACCCATGTCCCTGCTGGGACTGGCCAGAGCCACGTGCACGTGGTCTACTAGGATGGTCAATGGACAGGCCAGCCCCAGTACTGCCACTACGGGAGTGGCTGTGATCTGTGTGCCATCTGTGACAACTGCCAGCTGTTGCTGGCATGCATCTGCATCGACGTCTCAACCGTCCCTCAAGGTCCTGGCTCATGGAAAACACATTGTGGAGGGTATCTAATGTCTCCCCCAACGTCTATCAATGACCTTGGTGTAATTCCGGATGGCACCAGCAAGGTCACAGATGCTGTCATTGATAGCGGTGTAATGGGCCCTCTGCTCCCTTAGTCCCTGTCTGGTGTACCGTTCCATACGTGCCTGTGCTTGCATTACAGCCCGGAACATACTGGAGGTTGTAATACCTCTGGGGGCACGTCTGCTAGGGGAAATACGACCAGTGATGCTCCCCTGGGAACCCCTGGACATCTGCCTATGTGGTACCGTTCCAGGAATCCGGCTATAGCTGCTGTGAGGGGATGCAAGTGCCATGGGTACCACACTCTCCTGGTCAATGCCAACTGTATGCTGTCCCTCAGTTAAGGCCATTGGTGATGAGGGATGTATTGGCAGTATGAGTGTGCACATAGATGGAGTTGAACGCTGTGTACTGTCGATTGGTGGATCAATGACAGACCCTGTCAAACCTTCCTGTGCCAGAATACATGTCTCATCATCTCCACTATTAGTGGCAGTGACTTCAGGTTCCCTGCTGCTTTCAGCCACCCCAAACTCAGCACCTGTGAGAGGAAGACAGGAAACACACTTTACAATCTGTACATGATGTTAGCACACATGCACACATGCTCACATAAACACATGCACACAAATACACTCTTCACTACAGCACATACACACACCCACACACACACACCAGCAGTCCAACACATACTCAGTAGTGGGTGAAGGTGGGTGACAGTATCACAAGGCAGTCACCTCACACATGATAGCATGAAGTATATGTGTTGTTCAAGACCATGCAGTGCAAGTGTAAATGGCCCTATTTAATGACATTATGCATGGCTTTGATGCATGTGTGTAGTTCAGTGATTGGCTACACCCTGGAACACAATGTGCACATGGACACAACATTGCTGTGCATGTATTATCAGCTCTGCAATGTCCTGTGCACCATCACTGACAGGTATACATACCATGGCTGCACGTGTTATCTGTGTGACACATAGATTGCCATGTGTGATGACAGTGTCTGTGTCCATAGCAGATAATAGTGGGCACAGGTGTAGCACATGCATGCTATGTACACACACGGGATGAGTGGTGCATGTAGACGTGAAAGAATCCCAATGCTCAACATGGCCATTGTACAGTGGTTATGGTGAGTGTGGGACATATTGCAGATATCTCGGTGCCAGCCATGACATGGCATGCTACACAACTGCAACACTAAACACCACACATACCCAATGTGTGTCATCTCACCTACACACCCAATAGCATTCCAGGACATATATGTGACACTTTGTACAGATGGCGACTACTGTGCATATTGTGTATACTGGCATATGTAAGCACACGCACAATATGCTATGCATATTGTGTATAGGTGCATATGTTTGCACACACACAACATTGAGGTGCAAAGCAATGACTGCTATGTGTAGTACTGTGGTCACTGTAACTGGATGGGGTGTAGCACCATGTGCCAACATCATCATGCTTTTTGTGGTCACTCATGGCTACTAATGTGTGACAGACCACCACCTAGCATGCTGTACCTGAACTGCAGTGCTGTGGCTATGTTCACAATTATACAGCCACTTTGTACATGGGTGTGTGAGGTGCCCAGTAGGGAGCATTGCCTAACATGACTGTGTTATGTGTTGAAGAGTGTTGCACAGCCCCATGATAAGCCTCTACCCCTGAGGTACATCATGTGTGTGTGGATTACATGGGATACTGAAGTGTGACCTTACAGCAGGTGTGTGGTAACGCCATATGTAGCATGCTTTTGTGTACTGCATATAATAAATGTGTTATGTTGTGTACAGCTGTAGCAACTATGCCTATCCAATGTGCAGTACGGTGTTGCCACAACTGTGTCTGATGCTGTGTGTATTGCATGTCATTGAGGCAGCTACTGACATTACTAAGCTGTGCAACGTCTTACAGCAAATATGCACGGCATGCATTATGCGTAGGTGTGTTACATGTACATGGCCTACACCTCACCTATGACATGCACATTTCATTACCAACATTGCAGTTATACCACACTCACCAGCATGGATTGTCTGCCCTGCTGTCACACCAGAGGGACCTGCGAAAATATGAGAGAGTTCGTCAGTGGCCACAACTGTGGCATTGCTACAGTGGGTATGCTAAACTACAGTAGAACAACAGTCAACAGTCACAGATGAAGAGATAATATTCCAAATATCAGTATTGCACAACACTAGGCAGCACAACTGCTAAACACACAGTACACATCTCACGTAGACATAATCTAACAATACAGTTAACTGTTTTCTACAGATAGGGCATGTTACCTGCTCACTCCATGTGAACATGCTGGGTGGCTCAGGCCTCCATGACAGCACATGTCAGAGGTAGTTGCTGCTGCTGTTGTCCAGGAGCCACCACGCTTAGGAGCAGCTCCTCCACTCTGGTGAGGGGGATGAATGGCCACCCCACCACCTGTGGCAAGCTGTTTTCTTTGGATATCAGATGCACGCCACCAGACATGTCTAATTAAATCACTGCAGTGATGGCGTACCTGCTCATATGTCCGGTTATGCATGCCTATGTCATTTACCCAATGAACAAGATCCTGCCACAGTGCAATCCACTCCTGCTGGTGCTGGCTGCTTTGGGAAAACAGCATTGTGTACTGCTGCACCAGGCTTTGCAAAATCTCATCTTCCTCTGCTGCTGTGTACGACGGGTTGCATTGGTGGGCCATCTGGCTGAAAAAGATATGAACAATATGTGTGAGCGAGTTCTGTGGCACACTTTACACCTTTAACCACAGATATCACTTTACTGACATATATACCATCCATTTGTCTATCAGAGGTTACACACGTTCAATACCACTTATTGGTTCTCAGGCCACAACTGACTAACAGTGTCTGGCACACTCTATATATCACACCACTATACAACAGTATCCGGCACACTGTTTGCGACACAGTGCACAACCTCGACACAGGGCTATATATCACGCCAATGCACAAACAGAGATGTCATCCATTGCAATGAATGTAAAGTACAGTTACAGTAGTACCAGTCAACCACCCTAGTCATTGATGCCATAGCCCTGCCTAACATATGTGTACAGTTGTTACTATAGGTGGCATACTGCTGTAACAGAGTATATATGTTGCTGGATACACACGTATACCCTGTAACACACATATGATTGCAGCCAAGGTACAGGTATAATTACACACACATCAGACAAACATACAATGCACCACTGTATGCCAACACAGATGAGCATTACCTGTGTACCATACAGTACTGTGTGCCATTACTTACAAACCCTTATGCCTGAGTTTTGTCCTCTGTGCAGATTACAGGAAACACACAAGACAGTGTTTCCAAGCAATGTGAACACAGACCATACTGTGCTGTTTAGGCCTGCAACATCAGGTAGTACTACAGTTCATATGGGAGTTGGATTCACCAGCAGTACCACTCACTAAGCATACATGTATTGCTTTAGCCTACAATGAGACACCACGGTCGTCAACAAGGAACTATGTCACATCGTATGCCATACTACTATGTCTACCTAACAGTACAATACACATCTTTTGCTGGCGTCACAGCTAGGATAGACACTACCATGTCAGATACAACTTCACACTGACCTATCACACCTTTACAGACCTTGCACACATTCAGCATTACAATTATTCAACCTCACATAGCAGGTATTGCATTGAGTACATGTGTGAGTGCATAGTGTCATAGGTAGGTAATATGCTATTGGCCCTAGGGCCTACAGCAGGCTTGCCATATGCTACCCTGGCCTTTGACACACATGTACTTTGATTTCACTTGCCCCTGCCAACCAGAACCACAGAGGGGGTTTCTGGGATGTATTACCAATCTCCCAAACAATCATCAGGGGTATTTATGACAACTGCTAATGAGGAGCTTTGTTTCCTATTGCTAGGTGGTCTATTCCAGTGTATGGCATATCTCTGAGATAGAAACCTATCCCTTCAGCATTGCTGTTTAGTGAGCTGACAAGGTTTAGGGCCCTTGAGCATGTATCCTGGAGGGATTGTGATATGTTGCCATGGTGGTTGTCACCCAGCTATGGATGTGACATACCTCTGTATGTCTGGCAGGGGTCACCTCTGTGTGGCCGGTATGCAATACAGTCTAGATGTGGTTTTGTGAGTCAGTCTGCATAGGGCATCTGTTTGCGACCAGTATTACCCTTTGTGAGGTATGTCTGTGGCCTTTCCACCTGCTGTAGTTGTCATGTGAGGTACATACCACACAGTGCATTGTGATGAGTAGAGGGGAACACTGACCTATATTTCCCTAGATGACACACCTGTTGTCATGACACATACCACACAGACAGATTACAGGTCTAGTGTGGCACTGTCTTTATTAAAGAGGTGGCTACTGTCCACCTGTGTCCCATGTTCCCTTATCACACCTTTGGTGTTGGGTAGATCTCTACCTATGTGGTAGTTAATGGGTACAGTGTTTTGGAAAGGAGGAATGGCACTGCAGTATCAACACTTGTCAACAGTCCATGCCTTGGTCGCCACACACCTGTTGCAGTACATATGGCCCCATGTCTCTCTCTCTATATATATGTATGTATATGTATATATATATATATATATATATATATATATATATATATATATATATACATACACATACATGTACACATCCATTGCTGTACACATAGATATACATATAGGCACATGTACAGTCCACCTTTCATGGTGGGGATATCACTTATGCGACAGTTGAGGGATGTACAGTTATGTCATTATATTGCACAGTGTTGTGCAGAATGCATGTGGGTGTCCTCGGCCCGTGTAGATTTAGCAGGCCTCACTGGCTGTAACACAGCAGATCTGACAAATCAGTCCCACAGCGTTTAACCAGCACATGACATATATTAGCACTGCATGCTGTTTTCTATGCCACACACTATGACCTACATAGATATATGCACATAACAACCTTCAACGACAGATATCTGTCCACCCTTCACTAACAGTTGCAGTATGTCCCTTGCCCTATGCACATGTGCAGATACAGATAGATACGTACTGTTGCCACATATGGATGAATTGCGGTGTGTAGAGTACTCTTCAGGAACATCTACTACAAGCCAACACATACATATGAGTTACATACCTTACCTTTGTATTTCCCTGCTCCATCTGTTACAGTTTTGTAGGTTTTTTTTTTTTTTGGTTGTTTGTTTTGGTTCTCCCTCTATTTCTGTTTCTGTCTCTGTTTCTCTCTCTGTTGTCTGTGTCTCTCTCTCGCTCTCTGTCTTCCTGTACCTGCAATGATATTAGTGCATGTGTGGACAGCAGGTGCAGCCTGCTTTTCTAGGTATCTGCACTTGTGCATGTGACAGCCTCTGCACCAATTGCTGCCCACCATTCAGTAATTGCATGCAGCCTGCTGTGTGGTGATGGCATTACTCACTGTGATTGCAGCCCACTGCTATAAAATGCTAGGTTAGGTAGGCATAGCCCTTTCAGCTTTCCAAGGTGGGGCCCATGCTTGTTTGCTTTGGACACCGTTGTGTCAGTCAGAAGGTTGGTATATGTCTCTTATCTGAAGCTAGGGTTGTAGCCAGTGATATGCATGTTGTACTCAAACCTGAATGTTGCTGCTTCCAGTACACACTTCTCAGTGTAGACATGTACTCTCCCCTCCAAATGCTAACACAGGATACATGGGAGTATGTACTTTCTTTCTTTAGACATTTAACTGCCATACAGATGTGGTTATTGCACTGTATTCCTGTGACACATGCAGTGTTTGTGAACTGCTATACTGTAATTATTACGTTACTCACTTCTGAACAGTTTGTGGTTTGTTTGTGTTGACATTAGCACAGGCTGCTCAACACAACTGGACATATTTCAGTACTGAGTATGCCTACCTACACCCTGGTTTTTGCCTGAATACACAGGTGTGTTGTACCTTTGGGTAGGGGTGCAGAACTGCAAAGAGCATTTTTTTATCATGTGAGGTTTATCTTGCTGAACATACAGGGTTGCTGTGTACCTGTTAGTCTAGCAAGGCAAGTAGTCTGTCTGTAGCTCCCACCTGTGGACATATCCAGATGGTAGCTAGAGGTTAGCCTATTATACTTTGTCTGTGCACCACACCAATCTTTTCAGCACTGGCACATTGGCATTGTCACAGTTGGTTGCTAGCAGTACATGGCTACATCCTGTGATATTTCTGTGTTGTACTCCTACATAAGGGCATGCTTGTGGAACTCCTTCCAAAGCTATTTGCAGAGTGTGTAACAGCAGTAATGCTGATATACCTGTGTGTTTATGCCTCTGCCAAGCCTCAGATACTCTCAGGTATATATTTGAACGGCCTCAGTGAAAGGTACATATAAGTGAGATACATCTGCAATATATTACAGACATACTGCAGTTGAGACTTTCTTGGGAATCAGAGCATATGTATACCTACACCTTTTCTGACATGCAAGCAGTGTCTACTCTCACCTATTGACATTATTCATTACGTGTGATTCCACACTTGTCTGTCTAAAGTTAGTACTTTTCAGAGTGATTCAGTGGGGCACAGCTAACATTTGTTTACAAATCAGGGACATCTCTGTAAAGCAGTCACAGTTGGGGTGTCTGGCCTCTGCCCTATTCAACTTTGCCAGTATTTATCCTGGTCTGATACTGTGTGGTGTTTGTAAGGTGCTACTGTAACATTATTCCCTGCTAGGATGGCTGGTTCTCTTTTCACAGTCATGTCATGCAATTCCACAACAACTGCTGGTAAAGACTCACAGAACAGGATTTGTGTTATACCATTCCTAATTTCCATTTACATTCCCTCATTGTAATGCATGATATATTTATTTCAGCACCAAGTTATTTGTATATCTGCTGTGGCTTAGTGGTAATTCATGCAGTCTATTGTTTCAATGGTCTGGGGTTCAAGACTGGCAGAGGTCTTTTCTTTTGCTGCTGAGAGCAGAACAAGGGCCCTTCCATAGAGTGACTAAGGCACTTTTAAGCAGTTGTAAGCGGGTTTGTGCAAAGCTTAGTGATGCTTAGCTAAGCGCACACTCGCTTAAATCCGCTTACTCCCGCTAACCCCCGCGCTAATTTCTTTTAAAGAAAAGAAAATGGGGAGATAGGAAAGTGGTGAAAAAGGGGGCACAAAGAGGGACAGACAGTAGGTAAACAAGCTCGGGATGTGCAGGACGGTGTAGGGAAGGTCCATAGCTGCCCATTTCGTTACCAGCAACAGCTGTGCATATGCAATAAATTTGGAGTGAAATTTGAAACCATCCACCCCTGGGAGAGGGGTGAGGACAACAAAGTATGTTGTACTGCCAATTATAATTATCAGTTTACGTGTCCAATGGACATGTGTGCGAAATCGGCAGCTATGTATGGGGCATAATTTTTTTGTGGGTACAGATTTCTTTCAGGTGAGTGGAAAGTGAGGTAGAGGAAGTAGGTATGTTTGGGGAGGTAGGTTGGGGTGGTAAACAGACAAGACAGACAAGACTCATACAGGGGTGGTGCATGACACATGGGGTGGGTGAACACAATTGACGGGGTCGGATGTTTGGAAATCGCAAGCCCATGAGCCCACAGATGGTAACAGTGGAACTGAGATCCCCACCCATGGGCAGTCACCACGGCACCTTCACAGCCCCAAGGGTGGCTCTGCTGGGGGCTGCATAGGATGGGCAGGCTCACCAATAAGATGTGCCACTCTCACCTCGAGCTGACGTAGGGGATCAGCGACTGAACGCTGGATCTCCCTACGCACCATAGCCCGGACCCTTCGAAGGGTGACAGGTGGCCCTTCTCCACCAACTCTTGCACGGGGGGGACAAGTCCTATCCCCTTCAGCGCTTCCACCCAAAGGTGGCACAGGACCAACGGAGGAGGGGAGCCCGGGTTGGGCACTGGACCTGCTGGTGCCAGGTGCACTCGCCAGCTGAGGAGGGACAGGTGGGTCCGCTGGGACCGGCCTTCCCATACGTTCTGTGATTAGGTATGTTTAATTACAACATAAACAACAGCATTCCAGATTAGTTGTAATAGCATGCAGTAATATTCCCATTAACCCAAAACACCAAGGTTCCAACAGTTAACAGCAAGCATAACACATGCATATATTGAACAACAGTGGATATTCCAACAGCATGCAGGGATGTTTGGTAGCAACAGGCCACCATGATTGTGGTGTTTGAACAGGGCACATGCATCAATGTGAATGCAAATATTTATAGAACAATAGGACATATGTCCCAACAAATATTTAAGATTACACATACCCATTGAGGTGTGGAATTGCATGGTTTATGCACATACAGTAGGGTGTAGAAAAAAAACCTCGATTAACATCTTATAATTACTTTTAGTCTACACTACATTCCTAGTGACTGCAAGTGTATATCCCCTACATGTATTATTACACTTGCCACCATGCATTAGGTTGTGTAATGGGTTTGGCTAGTTCAATATATGCCTGACCTATTTCTGACATACTAACTGTCCAAGATGCAGATGTTACTGCTACATATTCCTTGATTGCATTTATATTTCTTTATCTACATATCTGGATGTTTTCACATGACATTTTCACTTCAGTTTGTACAGAACCCTGCATTTCTTGACACACACTCACATTTCTGGGGAACAAATTAACATGCTACTCATGTGCCAGATTTACTTATGCATGCCAGCCAGTAACTGACTGTTGAGGACTGTATATATGCTTAACAGCTACTAGCACTTCCATCGCCCACTATATATGGGACTGCACAACTCTGGGTTGCCAGCACTTTTTAAAACAGTAATATTTGTATAATGCAAGGGTACAACAACATTTCAAACTAAGTGACACAGACACACTCCGGGTTTAGACCTTTATTAATGATATTACACACTTTTCCACAGGCTCACTCCTTTATTTGTTATAATGGTGCATATGGAAGACATATTTGAGACATATTATACCTTTATTAATAGGTTAGAACACTCTTTTTCAGGCTCACTCACTTATTTTATATGACAATACCTGCAGAGATATTATTCCGGACATATGTTACCTTTCTTAATGGGTTACTACACTCTTTTTCTGGCTCTCTGAATTTTTTATCTGACAGTACATGCAGAGGACTTATTCAGGCCATTTTATGGCTGTATTATTGGACTGCAACACTTTATTTCATGCTGTCTCCCCTATTTTATACAATAATACATGCAAAATAATCAGTAATCTGCCTGGCGGCGCAGCCTTAGCAGCCTATCTGCATAGGCTTGCTGATTCGCAGCACGGTCACCTGCAGCTGTAAAGTAAATAAAGGGATATTGAGACATACCTATCCATTACACAGAATCAATTATCAATTCTTACATACTGCATTCCATGGCTACCTACTCAGTTGTGGGGCATCCTGCATCCCACGGGCCTCCTGTATCCATTGGTTTAGGTGGTCCTGCTTCTGTCTCTTCAGGTCTGCATGGTGGTGATGGACCTGCTCACCAGTCCGAGGAACGCCTGTGACACTGGTGAGGTCATGAGCTAACCAGTTCCAAGCCTCTGCCTTGTACTCCATCCCTTGGAACTGGCCCTGCAGGAGTCTTGACTCATGACGGTGGGCAAGGAGCCAAACCATGTATTTGACTCCTCGATGCCCCAACATTGCGCTCGGAAGTGTGTACCCTCTCCAGCACCAGCCATTCTAACTGCAGATGTGAGCTACAATCAGTTATGGCGAGTATTCCCACCTATGGGGCTTAAATATGCCGCATTTCCCACACTTTTTTGTGATTGGCCATTTTTGAAAATTCTTGGATGACTGCAGACCTGCTTAGTAATGGTTAATCTACCATTACTAAGTATATTTATGTTAACAGTGGCTGTTTCTCCTAAGTTGTCATGGCTTAGTGGTTCTATACTTTGATTATGATGCACAGAGTCTTGGGTTCGAACCTTGTCATTCATTTTATTTTCATACTGTCCAGACAGGCTAGGGGGTGTGGCTGCGTTTAAGCAACTTTGCTCTACGTCGCTCCACAGTGCTCTGGTTGATGCAGCGCGCATGTCCGTGCAAACACATTGCGCTGGTTAAAGTGCTATTTCGCTATGGGCACCTCTATTGCACTGGGTAAAGCGTTCTTACACTTTGGGCAACTCTATTGCGCTGGGTAAAGCTTTCTTAAACTTTGGGCACCTCTATTGTGCTGGGTAAAGCGCTATTAAACTATGGGCAACTCTATTGCGCTGGGTAAAGCGCTGCTTAACTGCAAGCAATTATATATCAGGATCCTTTAAAAATATATATTTTGTTCACTGATACATTGGCCATTTCACTGCTTTTTACTAATTTTTTAATCATATTTGTCAGGTGTTATTCCATATACTGATTTAAAACATAAATAAGAAGGGGAGTGGTGGGACTCGAACCGTGAATGCCTCTTCTTTGTGTGAACGCTCTACCATTACGTTATTGCTATTTGGTGTGATTTGCATAAACATTCTTTCTTATGCTCTTCCATGTCGGAATTGCTAACTACAGCTAAGCAATGGGCACACCCGCGCACACACGCACAAATACGGGCAGCTATTTCAGGAATTAAAAAAAAATAAAATTAATGTTTTACTTTTTATAACTGTGATGGGGATTTACAATGTCATGGAGTGTGGTGTTGGGTGCAAGGACATTTGAGTGGACTCGCTCTTGTGTAATTTCATTTTACTTTTCCAAACCTTGCAGGGGCGTGGACATTTAGACTGCTCAGCAGTCGGACACGCCCCCTGCTTTCCTACACGGTCCGTGTAAGACTTACGGTTGTGTCAGCATTCCCTCATGAATATTCATGGCACGATGACGTCATAACGTTCAACTGCAGCCTTCGAGTAAGACTTATTAAGTCTTACGCGGAGAATTCGTGAATCCGGGGGATTGTCATTATGATCTATAGTTATGTGTGGGGATATATTGTTGCCTGTGGGCTTGTGGCAGAGGATGTTTCAGTGGACCACAGGATATGATGGACCATTTGCAGACAGTTAAGGGGTGATAGCTGTAGTTGGATGACTTTTCTTCGGCAGAGACAGTGATGGGATTTCTTTGGTAAATTAGCTGTACATTTAGAAATGTTATTACAAGTCAGCTCAAGCATAATGACCTGAGTACTGAGTAGATTCATCAGAGTAGATGCATAAAAAAGACTTGGTAGTAGAAAAGAATGTGCCACAACAATGCCAGCCTAATGTCTGAGGTGAGGTTTCATTCTGTAGAGAAGATTATTCGTGGTATTCAGAAAGACTTAATAGGAGGTAGAAGCTTTATCTTAGAAGGTATCTACATCATATTAAGCCCTTCAGATTATTCAGCCACTCTGCTGCTGAGGTTTTCCTCTCTTGAGGGATTTAGCATGAGGAATAGGGATTTAGCATGAGGAATTGTTTAAGCTGCATGTTAATGCAGCAGTCCAGGGGAGTGACTAATGCTAATTAGCCATCAGCTCGGAGGTGTGCATTGCTCCTGATTTTCTTGTTCAAATAATTCAGATAACTGCTTGACTGAGTACAATTTTACTGTAGGAGTAAAAAGTGAACACTATTAAAAGACAGTGATCACTCATTTACTCATATGAGAATATTCTTGGTACAGGTAAGTCCAGTGAAGCCATGAGGTGGGAGGGGAGGGATCAGTGTGTGTTTGTGTGTGTGTGTGTGTTTGTTTGTGTGTTTGTGCGTGTGTGTGTGTGTGTGTATATGTGTGTGTCTATACGCATGGAAGTACATGCATATGCTTGTAGGGATGTGAATGAAGCTGTATGAATGTGTGCGTGTGTATGCGTGTGTCTGTCTGCCTGCCTGCCTATCTGTCGGTCTGTCTGTCCACCTGTCTGGATGATTAAACTGGGAGGTTAACAGGAAATCATGATTCTATATGTGTGTGAATTGGATCATGCATACGAGTGTTTACATGTGTTTGAGTGAGTGGAAGGGGGCTTTTTTGGATGTGTGGAATGTCTTGGAATGTGTGTGTATGTGTGTGTGTGTATATGTGTGTGTGTGTGTGTGTATGTATGTGTGTGACTTTTTTAGTATTGCTAGGTTTGTCTGTTTTCCTTCTTCTGGTACAGTAGGGATAATTTTTAGGTTTTACAGTGCCCCTTATAACAGGGTCCAGACAAAAGACTTGCAAGTGTAACCTTCTTGGTGTCACCAAGAGTTATCTGTTTCACTTCCTATTGTACAGCAGGGATTTTATTTATTTTTTTATCTAAATTTGCTTATTGGGGTAGAACAATATATACAGAGAAGCTCTAACAAACCAAATGTATGTACAATTATGAGTGAAGTATAAAAGGGCGAAGAGATTATTTTCTCCTTTTCCTTATGTATCACTTGTTCAAAGTAGAGCTTTAAAAATAGTGCCTGTACAGTTATCCTATACGAAACCTGTAAATAACACATGTATTTATATACTGTATTTGTGATGTGCTACCACATTCTATTGGAAATTCCCGTTGCATCTTATTTGTATTATTGTTCTGCTGCCAAATCACATTGTATATCTCTAGTGCATCTTTTTATTTCTTGTTTGGTTGTATAAGCAATGTATTTATTATCTTTTGCGTAGTACTTTCAGTTTTGGTTTCTGCACACTGGTGCCCAGGTCATGGCTGAAAAGGGTCTTTGGACAAGTCTACCTACCCTCTTATCAAATAGTAATTAATTAGTAAATAGATAGATAGATAGCTAGACAAACAAACAAATAAATAAGTAAATATCATTCAGGTGATTAGATTAATTTTCAAATTACTGACACTGCAGTGCAGCATGGGGGGGGGGGGGGTGAGGGGGTGATAATCTCCTGAGTGTACTGTCCTTCTCATGACACACTGAATCAAGGCCCCAGCTACTTGTATAGGTGGTAGCTCAGACAGGTTAAAAGGTCCCATGGCAGCTATTGAAAACGCTAAGAGATGTTCTCCGATGCCCTGGTCAATTCTCTTAGTAGTACAAATACCATTTTAGGTCTCCCCTGAAAAGAGACAACTAGCCTAGTGGGACTAACCCAGTTAACAGAGGTTGAAAAAAACAAACATAAAATAAAGTAGATAAAGTAGGAAGAGTAGAAACGGTAGAGATATGGAGAGTAATAGGAAGGTTAGGAAAGCTAATAGAGACCAGTAAGAAGAAAGAAGGTGACAAGACTATATATAGTGAGTTTAGAGCAGTAAGCTGAATCTCAGTTTAGGATGAGTGAGTTAATCCGGTGGATCGGGTAT